>NW_026932847.1:0-54874 GCF_032062105.1 Saccostrea cuccullata
CAGACTTCGCCTTGTGCTGGAAAAAAAATGCTAGGGTTAAAAGAAAAGCATTTTCAGCATTTTAACCAATACTGTCAGCATTTTAACCAATGCTTTCAGCATTTCAACCAATACTTTCTTTGCTTGAATTGAGGTTCTTAAAATCAGCATTGACTTAATAACACCCCAATATCCCATGTAATTTTTCCGGCAATAATCTGAAAGAAAAAAAGTTTCTATTTAATGAAGGATTTTATATGCCAAACAGTAATTATATAGACAATTTTTTTTTTCAAAATGATGATTATTATTGTTAAAAGCATTCAAACGCTCAAATCTATTTCCTTATTTCTATTATATGCACCCCCTGACATAGTGCTTGAAATTTCAAATCATAAGATAAAGATAACATTAAGAATGAATACATAAATGCGATAAAGTAAATTTACAAAACAATGATACTTCATTTGAACTTCAAATGTTATCTTTATACCTTAGAAAGTAACACATAACTTTTAAAGCATCCCCCCTTCCGACCATTCAATTAAAACGTGCTAGTCCGCCATGTACAACATAAGCAGCCCGAATTCTACCATGCATTAAGTTTATCAATGTCTTAATCTGAGCGAAATAAATATTCTTGTGCATTTTTAAATGCCTGTTTTTCAGATACTGAGGTCAAATTTTCTCTAACTTGGCGTAGTGTAGTAACCCTTGGACTTCCGGTCAAGGAACTGTCATTCATGCTTTTGAAACACATGAGCCCGAAAAGTCGTTAAGTAGTGTATATTTGCATCTGTAGCTCTCCCTTTTCTTTATTTTGAAAATTTCCAACATTAGCAATGAAAATGCGTGCTTTCAGTTTTTTGAGGAATTACAGGCATCGCATCCGGAAGAGAAAGAAGGATATTTTTTCCGGACTTTTAGTACAAGACTTATAATTAACAGGTACAAAACCTTGAAAACCCAAAATATTATCAATAATGTTATAAAAAATGCAATTTTCTGATTTCTGTTCAGGGAGCTAAAAATCAACTTCCGGTAATGGAATGAAAATCATTCAACCGTTAAATAACTGATTTGGCAAAGTAAAAGATGTCCTAACTTTTTTGGTACATAGTTATGTCCCGTATATAATTTTCACCCCTAAAATTAGGGTGTTGCGTTTCTAATGACGGTGAGTATATAAACAAATTGACCGCCCCGGGTAATCCGCGGACGGTTACTTAGTTAATCTTTACTAATTTACATCAGGGACCTATATTCTAAGTATATAGGCCCCTATTTACATACACAATCTGCAATAATTATTTAATACAAAATGCAGTTATTCTCCAATTTATCAAACCCAGTCACACAGCAATGCAGTTTGCATCAGCACAACATTTTTCAATCGATCAGTGTCAACCATTAGTCAACAATTATTTCCCATTAATAGTTACTGTACTTATTTAACATTTCAGTTGACTTTAGTGTGCGCATACGCCTATGCCACGACGTTCTGGACGGATCCTCCTAGAATTCCGCCGGTTATTTGTATGAGACAGTATAAACCGAGGTCCCTTGTCGCAGTAGGTGCTTACTGGCACGAAAAGATCCCTTACTGCTCAACGGCCTCCAGTGTCAAGCAAGGACAAAATATTGCAGCTCTCCATCTGCAAGCGGCGGCGCCCCACATTATTGAAATATTCTCGAGAGGGGCGCTAAACAACTTGCAATCAACTATGCAGTCAATCCAAGATTTCCGATTTGGTATCGTCTATCCAACGCTGTCTTGATAGTACCAGTTCATCCATATCACTAAGGCTCAGATCATCGTCCTACAAATTATTACAACACAGCAGTACCAATTGCCTTTACAAATCATATTGATAATTCTTAAGCATTTCTCAGCTAATCTTTTTATCTCAAGTACATTTAGGAAGTACAAAGCATTTTTATCATTAAACTCCCAACACATTTTATGAATACTTCTAACAGAATGGGATGTGTTGGTGGGCAATTAACATCTTTTTAAAAGCCAATCCGGCATATTTTTACCAATCTAAACTCTTGATTTAGAAAAGATTAGTAAGTGGAATAGACCCTGAGTTTGCCACTTGTACCCTTGAGATTTTCATCTACCTGCATCCCCCTTTTTTCTAATTAACATCCCAATTCATTTGAGCAGTGGCTGCCCCTATTCTAAAGGACTGTGTTTTAAATTTTCCCCTATCCCTATTTATTTATTTTCCCCCCTTTTTAGAGCAGTAAGCTGATACTGTATCATAGATTTTCACCCAGAATGACACACCAATGGTCCTTTGATGTTTATCCACAAGAGACAAATACTTACACATGTACCTAACGGTGCATATACATGGTGTATTTACATATTACTGTAGAACATTGAATCCTTACCTAGTTATTTACTTACCCTGTTGAACAGACTTAATATTCAAGACATTATACCTTGGTCAGGTTCAGTTTTGGTGTCTGCAATCTGAATTATAACACTGCAATGATCATCATTTCTGGGTGTAAAAGCAAAGTACATGACTGTATACTACAAACCATGCATAATAAAAAGAACAAAAAGAAAGGATTAATTAATGTTGGTGAAGCATTTGAAAGGTTAGATTCAAGTGTAATTCTATGTACCTAAAGTGGGAACACTTGCTCAATTTTTAATAATCATGTGATTGAAATAGTAAAAACTAAATATGTGGCCAACCAATTCCACCTTTTAATTGAATGCACTTCATTGTCAACATAACTTTGCTACCTGTTTCCTATGGCCTGAATTTATAAACTGTAATACATGCATTTACATTATTCTCATGTACCCTATATTTTGAGGATTTTGAGTGAATAAATTAACCTGAACTTGTGACTTTATATGAGATTTTTTTTTAATTTATTTTTTTTACCTTACACTGAAAACTGATGGGAGCAACATACATTGTATGACCTATCTGATAAATATGAAGAGCATGAACATAACAAGAATGTAACTCACTGCACTATTTGACTTAAAAATGGTGTCCACATTTCTTTCTAATTAAAGAAGTAATGAAACTTTTGCAATGAAAGTACAACTTTTTTACACTTTTGTCTTTGTAGAAAAAGACGCCTCCAGAATCTTTCTACTTTAAGCCCATGATCATTCTCACAAAGTCCTTGGTAAACTTTTGTCCTTGGAGCCAGGTCCCTGAAAAGCCTCTATATGCAGTTTATGAGAACTTGTACCTGCTGTTGAAAACACCTGGTATCTGCTTACCTTTAAAAATAACATTGTAACTCATTGTAATTTTAACACATGATGTTCATAAATCCATAGTCCTTCTTGATTGTACATGTATGTTTGACAATAATACTTACCACTGCAATGTTATCAACGTGTATTAAGAATGTTATACATGATGCATACCATTGAAATTTTGTAAGAACTGTAACCACATCTCCCAGTCACTATTCATGCCTATTGAAATTGAAATAAAGTGATAATGGGAAGGCTTAAGGATTGGATGAACCACTCATTGCATCACAAATTCTCCTATTGCCATGCTTGATCTAATTGCCTTATTACAGAAATTGAACAGTCCAACTACTGATTGTAAATTATAGTAACTTTTGGCTGTGGAAATTGCAAGACAATTATTTAGCAATGTATATATTGTAATTCCATCTTTATATGTGATTCTTGTATGGCCTGCAGTTTTATCTTTAGCTAAGGAAGCACCAATATCACTCATTGCCGCAATTTTTTTTAGTTTACAATAAGCCGTATAATGCATTCTGTTTCCCTTTTCCCAGTAAAAAAAGAGTCATCATCTAATTATCATCACCTGAAGTGTGTAAAATCAGCTTATTTTGTTAACAAATGAAAAATTGTTGTAAATGTCTCCCATATTTTACATCTTAATTCAGAGCCCTTTGGTAACATTTTTCTATGTAGTAAACACCATTTATTGAGAACCCTAACAGATCAAGATCACCAGTATGTTTAAGTATTAATTAATCTAAAACTAACCTATAAGAGCCCATTTTCCTAGCACAGAAATAATGTCTACCAGGTCGTCAAATGCCAAAAAAATTTTACCGTACACAGCTCTAGCTACATGAAATCATTTGATAATTACATGCGATTGATTCAGGGTATGAGAATGGGCAATCATCCTCTGTACCTGCATGGATTAAGGAATTGTACAAACTGGTCACACGCGAAGATTTAATGGGAAGGGAAGTTGACCAATACTTTAATGTTATATCCTTAAACAATATATCCCTCTTTAATAAATTGGACTGTACCTCAATCTAGATAATCTTTACATATGTTGATACTTGTTGTAAGGGACATGATGATATGGATGCCCATTGTTACATTTCTATGCAAACAAACAACACCCACATGTCCGCCTGTTGCAGGAGCCCCTATTGAAGTCGAAATATTTCCTGATTGATATTTGCCCCATTAAAGATTTTGGTTGCACTAAGAATGGGGCTTGCATGAACATCAGCATTATTGACTTTAAATAACTCTGACATGAGCTAGATATATCAGGAATTTATACCTGTACATAACTTATCATAACAATTCATCATAACTTTCCTTTAATATTCTTAATAGATTGCACAGCGAGCTTATAAATGCGCACAAATGGAGGAAAATCGGATTTAAATCTGCATATTGTTCAGACGAACTTTTAACAACCATGTGAAAAACTTTAGACTGTTCAAAGAACTTTTTATAATCATGTCGTGATGTGAAAATTCTTAACATCCTTTGATATAGTATGTTTGTGTCTGAGGCATAATAGCAATAACTTACTTAAAAAATAAAGAATTTTCCAATTAAAATAGCACACAAAACTACTGTTGTAAACATATTAATAGCTTTGTATATGACGATATTTATTCACTTAATGGCTCGGGTACTTCCGTTTTGTGGAAAAAAAAATATCCAAGGTTCGAATCTCGATCCTGACGCCTTGAGAGTAATACTGTTTTTATTTATGTATTGAAAATGTATTTACATACACCTGCACTTACCTAGCATAGGCAGTAAACGCAAACTATTTGACTTAAATTGTATCGTCAAAAGCAGATCTACACGTTATAAAAGGAACCGAGTAAGAAATGTTGAATAGCGCTCGCCCAATGGTTTCACCGTCATACACATCTATGGACTACAGAATTAATAATTTTTATACAATCCATGAGCCAGCTATTTCCGCACAAAACCATGTGTTTGCACAGCAGACGACCATCCGAAAACATCATTCGTTATAACATCAAAATATTTTTCTTTGATATCAAAATTGTATCGTATGTATATAAAATTGCAATATCTTCAACAATTAACATTTTTTAAAAGCCAACCCGGCATATTTTTACCAATCTAAACTCTTGATTAATCTGTGACCTCTTTCCTGTTCAGCAACCCGGCGTAAAAGGAAGCCCAAACCCGATCTTAATTTTGAAGTCTGAATATCATACGTCAAACCCGATTTCTTTTCTCATAAAATAGATGCATCTATTTTATATTTCAATTAGATGCTTATATTTATCATTTATATGATACTTAATAAGAAAATTGAAAGAAAAATAGAACACCTTAAGAGTTAAATATTTTGTAAATATTATGTCAAATCCTGAATTACCAGTAGAAAGCTGGTAAGAAAATATCAACAGATAAAATCTGCACTGTCATATAAGAATCATATTTCGATAAAAATTTAGAAACTCTTTATTGAGATATAATGATTCAAATTAAAACTTTTTATGTAACCTTATTTCTAAAATGACAATTCAACAAATTTGATTCCATTGCTGTTAAAGTGTCTCTTTTTCTAACCAAACAGCTAAATTGAAGATTATTTATGATTGTGATTACAAAAAATTACTAGAAAAGAATCTTTCCATATCAATTAAATTTGAATTAGCCTATTTACATATATAAAGATTTTACATCTAAATACATCACTGTAGAAGTACAAGTTTTCGTGGGGATCAGATTTCGTTGAATTGTCATCCAAAATAGTTTCGTGGGGATTTAATTTCGTTGTTTTGAAAGTAACCCTATTTATTGTATAGTCATATAAAATTTTGTGTTGGATTTAATTTCGTTAATAATAGTTAATTTATTCTCCGACGAATATTTGTGTTTTTACAGTATTTAGAAATAGTAAAACATCACAAGCATTCGAGTGCAGGTTCCAATCTAAATGTTGGAAAGGGTTTATTAAATATATATTTATAGAATTAAAGTTAATTTCCTCATGAGAAAGGAAGTAGAAGAACTGTAGTACATGTATACAAAAAGTATAATTGTGCATCAGCACCGAGAGGACTTAAATAGATTGATTATAGACAGACAACAGATTAATTATCATTAACGATTTACAGTAAATTTTATTAGATTTTTTAAGATTCCGCTTACATCAAGTATATTCTAAAAGGCATTTTTCGTGAACTTATAGGAACCCAACCCGATTGTATGGTGTATGAAGAAATGTGTCACGTCGGAAAAATCCCTTATTTTCTGCTCTGGTATTTTATAGTAAGTGTTTTCTTGATTTTCTAAGAGTTAATCATAATCAAATAATTATTATTCCCTACATGATTTCATAAAAAGGTTTTTTTTTTTCATTCCAATCAGTATAATGAACTTGACGACAGCAAAACCAAATGAAGACTTTCAAAGGTTTACAAGTCATGTAATTGTTGCAAAAGAAATGTACTTGGTTTCCTCTGTTTCCATTTCAATATAGTTTTATAAGCAAGCTAGACGAAACAAAAAAAGTAGAAGCAAAATGAAAAAAAAAATACAGTTCATCCCTTAAAAGACACTCTGGAATAAAAAAAGCAAAACCATCAAGAAAATAAATAAATAAATGTTAAATATATATTCGAGAATAAAAAGATGATCGCAGAAACATACAGTTCTTTCGTCATTTTATATTACATAAAACTTCATCTTCTTTTAACATGTATAACTGTAATGATAAAACATTTGAGTAGGATGGCAAGAGGTGAAGTTTGAATATTGGAGCGTATCCGTGTTTTAATAATCCGTTAAGATATGTGAGTCTTTCTTTACGCTCGTAACGCTCGTATGACCATGACGTCAAGGAATGGAATGGAAAAATCACTGTGCTTTATGGTGAATCAAAGATTTGAGTTTATTAAATTAATCGTTGTGTTAATTTTTTATTAAATCTTCTTCTGGTTTGTTCCTATTTGTTTCCTATTTTATACCATAGATTGGACAATTGCATCATTTTATCATTCAAAAAGTAAATTGAACATTCTTCAAGATGGCACATCTACATGTGTTAAGGACAGATGATACAAACAGTCAAACAATTTGAAAATAACAACTTCGGTTATGTTTAAATGAATAAAATGAATAACTTTCACTGTCTAATTTTTAATTGATTATTCAAATTTGGAATAAAAAGGGATTAAAAATGAAAAATATTTGTATACATTTATATTACTTAGGAAGGTTTAAAAAGGGCAGACTTTTGAACATCACAAAAGGTTTACAATTTCTTAATTTTCTAGAAATTTATTATTTGCATCATTTGCAATGAAATTAGGCTAAAAATATATACAAATCCAGGCATCCATTTTTTGTTGGTATCATCTGTCCTTAATGTAAAATCGCAAAATACATGTACTATGTTATGGAAAGCCAACGAGTTCAAAATTCCGACTCTGTAATTCTTAAAATGTACACATGTAAACCTGAATTTGTAAATTGTAAATCTTAATATCGTTATCTGTCAATGTTTTTTTTCACAATTTGTTAGATGTAACTATCCATACGATTACATAGCTAAAGCTATTGATGAAGGAAACACTGTTGTATGGTTTTTGTGATTTGTCTAAGGCATTTGATTGGGTATGGCATAAAGGTCTTCTCTTTAAGTTACAAACATATGGTGTTAATGAAAAGTTATTATTATGGTTTCAGAGTTATTTAGATTTAAGGACACAAAGAGTATTGCATAGGAATACTATGTCTAGTTTTAAATCTTTACATGCTGAAGTCCCCCAGGGATCTATATTGGGACCACTTTTATTCTTGATATATGTCAATAATGTTGCTGAAAATTTGTCCACCTTAAGCAGATTGTATGCTGATGACAATTCTTTACAGAAATGTTCAGAGAATGTGCACGATATTCAATTAGGATTGAATAATGATTTAAATCAACTTGAGTGGTGGTCTAAACAGTGGCTATTGAAATTTAATCCCTCAAAAACCAAAGCTGTATTTTTTACTACTAAGAAAAATGTAGATTTACCATTGATAACATTTCAAGATTGTGATTTAGATTTCGTATCATCACATAATCACTTAGGTATTCTCTTTTCAAACGACCTCACTTGGTCAGCGTATACTGATTCCATCATGGCTAGTGCATATAAAAAAAAACAGGTCTACTTAAAAAACTGCAATTCAGGGTCAGTGCTAAAACTTTATCTCTTTTATATACTACTTTTATAAGACCTCAGTTAGAATACGCAACTGAAGTTTGGTGTGGGTGTTCTAGTCAAGATTCTGAAAAATTAGAAAAATTACAACTTGCAGCGGCAAGAATAGTCCACTGGTTTAACTTCATTGGCATCGCCAGATTCTCTCTATTTCGAAACTGGTTGGGAACCACTTGCTGTAAGACGAATGGCCAAAGTAAGAACGACTATGTATAAAATATTGCATAACATGGTACCCGGGTATCTGAAAGAAATATTTCCAAATATTCGTTCATACGAATCAAATTACGTAACAAGACTGTCACAAAATTATTGCATCCTTAAGTGTAGATTAAATATATATAAATCATCATTTGTTCCAATGGCAATAAGGGAAGGGAACTCTTTATCTCTTGATACAAGACAATCCACTACTGTAGGGTCCTTCAAAAATTGTGTAAACTCTCATAGAACACCTACCCCGTCCTTTTTTAACTTTTGGTGATCGTTACTGGAGTGTAATTCATACTAGATTAAGACACAATTGTGTTCTTAATTGTGTTTTTTTTTAAAAAGCCTTTTCTGTAGTGTTACTGGCAGATTCGGTAGGAGGGGGGATGGGGGTTATATAAAGGCCAGGATCGATCCTTTCGGATTTTCATTAATGAATTTTATACATTAAAACAATAAGGAAATAACCTTGGACCCTCCCCCTTTCAGATGTTATGAACCTCTCTGTAAATACGTAGAAGAGTCACATAAATATTTGAAACAGCTTATCAACAAGAATTGCCCCCCCCCCCCCCTCCTCCCCGAACACACACACAATTTTTTTTTTTTTTTTTTTTGCCTTTGATGAATTTTTTTTAGGTGGACATGAAGTTCCACCCTCATAAAGAAAAAAATCCTGGAATTTGAAAATATACATGTATTGACAAACCCATTCTTGTTTTTGTGAAGTACATAGGAGTTTTTTTTTTTAATTATTTGAAGTGATCATGTATTAAGTATGTATTAAGTATGTAGTTTTTTTCTTTTTTTCTTCAAAACATTTGACTATTTTTGCGTTTATAAATAAGCATTAATTTATTGTATAATATCAACTTTAAGACTAACACACTACTAGGAAGTGTGGGGGATCCTTCTTTTTGCACCACTCATTGAGATTGTATAAATTTATCAGATGATTTTATAGAGCCGAACACACCCAAGAAGGTATGGAGAATCTCAGTTTTGTTGGGTTACATATAGTTTATTCAATGGATCCTCATGAAACAAAATAAACTTCAGAATAAAGGCTTCCGTGCCTTGGGTACAACACTCACACCAAAACAGAACACGTGAAAAACATAGTCCTCATCCGTAGGTGTCGGAACTTTATTTCCAAATACAAACAGTCCCTGAAACGTTCTACTTTCCCACCTGAACGGTGAACGAACGCTGAACGAACGCTGAACGAACGGTGAACGAACGCAGAGCGAACGGTGAGTGAACGATGTGCGAACGGTGAACGCAACTTGGTGAACGATGTGTGAACGGTGAACGGTGAGTGAACGCAGAACGCGAACGGAGCGCGAACGCGAGCGCAATGTGAACGGTGAACGAACGGTGAACGCAAGATGAACAATTTATTCGGAATGCCTTCCGTCTTTTCCTTGTATTGAAATTATTCTTTTATTCTATTATTCAAATGTCAAAAATAAATGTAAATACACAATAGATAAACAAAAGAGTAAAAAAATAGATGAATAAATAAATAAATAAATAAAAATTCTACATATACATATGTTTAAATCAATATTTAAA
The DNA here is from genome assembly GCF_032062105.1 of Saccostrea cuccullata. Lineage (NCBI taxonomy): Eukaryota > Metazoa > Mollusca > Bivalvia > Ostreida > Ostreidae > Saccostrea > Saccostrea cuccullata. Next base: position 10,249 of record NW_026932847.1, read on the forward strand.
TAACATGATTTTAATCGCCGTCCAACGTGTATAATTAAAAAATAAATTAATCTTATAAAGTAAATAATTATGCTTATTTTTTTAACTAATAAAATAATGTCGACTTTAGAAGATAAAAGTACTACTGAGATAAACAATAGATAAATAAATAAATAAATAAATAAATAAATAAATTAATTAATTAATTAATAGATAAATAAATAAATAAGTAAAAACATTTTCTTCTGCACACACCTATATGTTTAAATCGATATTTTAATAACATGATTTTAATCGCCGTCAAACGTGTGTTACCGCGTGTACTTAAAAAATAAATTAATCTACTTATATAGTAAATAATTATGCTTATTCTGTTCACTAATAAAATAATGTGGGCTTCTGAAGATAAAACTGCTACTTATAGAATGAATTAATTACATTGTACGGGGTTGAAACAACTGTACATGTATTTCCGTGCCAAAGCGATTCTGAATAAAACTAGTTCTAATTGTAACAGGGACCGTTACAAATGTTCCCCAAACGCTCCCCAACTCCCTTTTTGTGCCAATTTCTTTTTAAAAAATTTTAATATGCCCAGTATCGCAGGATTTCATAAAAGAATTTTAAAATTTACAATGATATCAACTTTTAGTCATTTAACTCATTGCACGCAAACGCACGTGAATGCACATGCAAGGTGATAATGGCATGTTGTCTAAACCATTAACATATCTATATATTACAAGAATCAATAAAAAGTCAGAAAAATAAAAATGTTACCGTTTTTCAGATATATATTTCATTTTACGCATTGCGCTTGCGCAGGTACATGCAAGTGCATCATTGCATTCAATTTTGCTAATAGTATCATGTAGGAATCTATTATACCTATTCATATTCTAAATTTCATCCTGTTTTGTTGAGAATCAAAAAAGTTATAGGCATTTAAAGTTTAAGCCAATCAGATCGCAGCACACGTGCATGCGCATGCTTTCATGACAATTCTTATATATCATGCTGTAGATCTTCATAATGTATGACTATGTTCAAAATTTCAAAGGATTATGACAAAAAACAAGAAAGATATTGAGACTTTAGTTTCAGCCAATCAGAGCGAAGCGCACGTGCATGCGCGCCAGATGTCGTCTTGTTGATACTACTAATATATCCATGCAGTGTGAGTTTCAAAAAATTCCATCTAGAAATAGAAAAGTGAAGGCTTAATCCATTATATTGGTAATTTCACATGTAGCACGTGCGAGCTCTTGCAAGTACACGTGCATGTACGTGCTTTCATGATAATTCTTATAAATCATTCTGTAGATCTCCCTAATATATGACTATGTTCAAAATTTCAAAGGATTCTATCAAAAAACAAGAAAGATATTGAGACTTTAGTTTCAGCCAATCAGAGCGAAGCGCACGTGCATGCACGTGAGATCTTGCTATTTTGACCATGTAATTTTGTTTAAGCTACTAATATATACTTATATTATTAGATTCATTAAAAATTGAAAAAGTTACGTCAATACACATTATATTGGTCATTTCTCGTGTTGCACGTGCACGCTCTTGCAAGCACGTGAGCGCAAAATGACCTTCGTTCGGCAAATGTACACAACATGTCTACTGACCCTAAAAACACCAGGAAGAAGAAAAATAATAATAATAATAATAAGAAACAGAGTAAAAACAATATGTTCCCCAACTTCGTTTGGGGAACATAATAACGGATTATTTTAAAATTACAATTATTTGTTGACATTGACTGTTATCGTACTGCATAAAAATTCCCGTTTTATTTAAATTCTACTGCAAAATATTCTATATTTATGTGCCTTTTTATTCTTTTATGACGATTATTTTAGCTAACTTCTTCATGTATCTGTAGACATTTCCCGGCCGTGATTATACTCGGTCAAAATGTTGAAAAGAGGCATTCAAATTATTTGTAATACATGTGTAATTAAATTTTCAAAATTAAATAAGTAATGTGTTGTCATAGTTTTTATTAAACAGAGAAATCTTCTCGAGAGAGAGAGAGAGAGAGAAAGAGAGAGAGAGAGAGATAACCCCCTCGATTCTCAGATATATGTTTTATCAAGAAAATTCTAATTATTTTTCCTAAATATTCTAAGCGATAAAGGTAATCTTTTTTTTTTAGATTAACAAATCCATTTGTACGGTGGTATATTTAGGACACGCAATTATTTTTTTTTAAATACAAGAAAAAAATTATCTTGTGAAAACGACATAATTATCTTGTGAAAACGAGATATTATCTTGTGAAAACGACTTATTATCTTGTGAAAACGAGATATTATCTTGTGAAAACGAGATAATATCTTGTGAAAACGAGATATTATCTTGTGAAAACGAGATATTATCTTGTGAAAACGATATATTATCTTGTGAAAACGACTTATTATCTTGTGAAAACGAGATATTATCTTGTGAAAACAAGATATTATCTTGTGAAAACGAGATATTATCTTGTGAAAACGACTTATTATCTTGTGAAAACGAGAAAATATCTTGTGAAAACGAGATATTATCTTGTGAAAACGACTTATTATCTTGTGAAAACGAGATATTATCTTGTGAAAACGACTTATTATCTTGTGAAAACGACTTATTATCTTGTGAAAACGACATAATATAATAAGTCGTTTTCACAGGATAATATGTCGTTTTCACAGGATAATATCTCGTTTTCACAAGATAATATCTCGTTTTCACAAGATAATATCTCGTTTTCACAAGATATTATGTCGTTTTCACAAGATAATATCTCGTTTTCACAAGATAATATCTCGTTTTCACAAGATAGTATCTCGTTTTCACAAGATAATTATCTCGTTTTCACAAGATATTATCTCGTTTTCACAAGATAATTTTCTCGTTTTCACAAGATAATATCTCGTTTTCACAAGATATTATCTCGTTTTCACAAGATAATAAGTCGTTTTCACAAGATATTATCTCGTTTTCACAACATAATATGTCGTTTTCACAAGATAATATCTCGTTTTCACAAGATAATAAGTCGTTTTCACAAGATAATATCTCGTTTTCACAAGATAATTATGTCGTTTTCACAAGATATTTTTTTTTCTTATGAATAAAAAAAAATAATTGCGTGTCCTAAATATACCACCGTACATTTGACGGTAATCATTGGCTTTTATTTTCCATCATCAAGTTCACAGGAAGTCCGTGCTATATTTGTAGTAGCGTGCTTGTGCTGTCAATCAAAATAATTCGACACAGTGGAGGTGTGGAAATCGCGTTTAACCGAACATGCCGAAGGAAAGGAGTCACTTAGTATTCCAAGAAATTTTAATATTTTTCCCTATCATTTCTAGATCTGATTTTTGCATTCCTGCAGAAAAAAAAGTAATTCGAATATATACTTGGAAGGATTAAGTTTTAAATTGAATGTGAAACATATTCCCTGCCAATTTTAAATTCCACTGTCGACACAAGTTTATACTAAAATACTATTGTTTAATGACTGTTTGATGTTAATTTTAAGACTGATTTTCTTGTGTTACAATAAAAATTAAATATTAATTAAAATATACTGAAAAAACTCAATAAGAATTTTTTTCGGGAGAAAAGGAACCCGGGGGGGGGGGGGGTCTTAATTATACTGAATAGCAAAAAAGATATTTTTTAAACAAGTTTAGGTACGGAGCAGAAAGGAATTTTTCTTTTCTAATAATAGACTATTTAAAACAACACCATCAACTTAATTAGCTCTAAAGATATTTAATTAACTGAATATTTGCAGTACTGTTCATAATTCCCAAACCTACATGTAGTTTAAATACGTGTTACTGTAGAAATATATTTTTTTTTTATGTTTTCTTGTCTAGTAAAAGACTTGGATTAATTATTATATATCCATTAATGATTTGTCCTCTTTAAAATTACATCAAATTGATGCCGTGCGTGAAGCATTTGTACATTGGCCTTTTCTGAATTTAATATTTTAGCACCGTTCTACTTACATGTAGGTACTTAATATATTAATTATTTTCCAGGGAAAATTCATGAAATAAGTAATAGCTGAGTTATAATGATAGAAATATAAATATCATAGATAATTTTTCAACGAAATAATTATACTTTAAACACGATATCTAAGTTATTTAATTAAAAAAACATGTAAATCCTTACCATCAAAAAGATAAGTCCTTTCACTTCGGAGTTCCGAATGACAATGAAGACTGAACGAAAAGTGAACGGTGAACGCAAGGTGAACGCAAAGTAAACGGAACAAAGAGCGAACGGTGAACGTTTTGTGAACGGTGAACGCGAGCGCATGGTGAACGGTGAACGCAATACTGTGAACGAAGAGCGAACGGTGAACACACGCTGAACGAACGGTGAACGAACGCTGAACGAACGCTGAACGAACGGTGAACGAACGGAAAAAGGGGAAGTAGAACGTTTCAGGGACAGTACCTAGTATAGACATTGAACATTTCTTTGTAGGTTTAGCCCCCCCCCCTCCCCACTTTCCACAGACACTTCGCAATATAGGTTTGAAATGGGGAAAGTGGTGGTTTTTGGAAAAAAATTTTGGTACTGAAGTTCGGACACCCCCCCCCCCCCTCCCACGAAATAGGATTTTCGTGTTTGGGAAATGGACATCCCCCCCCCTTTTTTTGGCTTGTCAGGTTTTTTTTTTGAAGGTATATTTTTTTTTAATTATCCCCCCCTTTCAATTTGCTTCTGATGCCAATCAATGTCATGCACGTAGCAACGTTTTTGAAAGGGACACCCAGAATAATTATTGACACACACTGGGGGAGGCTGAAGTATGGTTCTTACAATACAATTCGATCCATAGTTATGATGGGTTTTGATACTAAATTACAATAAAACATGTTCTAGAAAAAGCGGGAAGGGGGAGCCGCCCTCCGATACTACGTGCCCAGTCTTTACGCTTTTTTATAAAACTGAAAAAAAACTTTCGGGTTCTATTCCCTCGGCACATCCCCGTGCGTGGATTTAACAGGGGATTTGGGAAACTGGACCCCCCTCTCCCGAAATGTACAGATTTATCAAATGTATATACTGATGTATGCACATCCCCCCCCCCAAACCACAACCACTAAAAGCTGTGTTATCTAACATTTTTTTTTTGGTATGGAATATTTTGACTGGGGTGCACCTGCCCCTCCCCCCCCCCCTTAGAAAAAATTCACGAGATCTGCGTCTGTCCTCTGTGTACGAGCGATGCTTTGTGTGTTTAGATCCCCGATCTTCTCTGCATTAAACTCAAATCTCATTTGTAAACAGTTTAAGAGACCGTTTGAAGGCATGGTATGCATGCATATCACGAAACTCAGTTGGTAAAGGATCTTTTTTACCTTTGGGGCGAAATAACTTTCCACCCTTTCAGCGCCCTCTTTCGTCTTAATGTGCAACCTTGCATAATTTACAAATCACGCAAGTGCATTTCATAAGTTGACAAATCGCACGTCTACAAATTACACGTGATCCTTGGCATAACTTGCATTTACATTTTCACACTTTTCAATTTATGTTGGATAATTTACAATTAACAAATTGTGAAAGAACACTTGACAATTATGAATCTAAGATTTACAAATTCAGGTTTACATGTATACATTTAAAGAATTACAGAGTTGGAATTTTAAACCCGTTGGCTTTCCATACTATGTGTCATATTATTTTGAGATGTGCAAAAAAAATATAAAAGTTTTGCTTTTCCAATATAATTTACTATTGTTTAAAATGCTGTTCACCATAAAACGTGAAAAACATAAAGATACACAGCATTGTAAAGGCTAAAGAAAGGGGACCGGGCCTTATCTAATACGGGAAATATTTATAGTGACATCATCTAAAAATAGTTAATACTCATAATCTAAGAAAATGTAATGTTTTGCGACTAAAACTTTATGAATATTATTAATATTACATCCTTAAAACTTATCAATACATTAAAAATCTTGCCACAAGTAGTAAAATCTTACAAAAGCAGGTTATAAACAAATCACTGTTAGCAATTATCCTGTTGATATGACGTCATTTTAAAAGAAAATGACGTATTTCATGTGAGAGGCAGATGAAGTATTTTTTAGAGTGAAAAATGCTTTTCATTACTAAACCGAATATATATATATATATATATATATATATATATATATATATATATATATATATATATATATATATATATATATATATAATTTTTTTTTTTTACAAATTTTAGATGGGCTATTTAGACTAAAATTGAATCTTTGTTTAGTGCGATTACTCATCATGAATTTAATTAATTTCTCCATGTTTCCGTATACAGACTTGGTATTTTTAACATCAAGGTTGATTTTAAATCTCCTTTTTGAACAGGCAATGCAAAAGCTGTGCATTTTTCACGTGCCTGTCCATCGATGGGTTCAAGCTTAATTCAATACAAAGTGGGTTACCATATTATTTCAATAAGTATACACGTTTTATGAAAAAAAGCTATGTAAAAATAAATATATATATTTTTAAGAAGTTCTCATATTTTGCACGTCTATATTCGGTTGATTTGTTATAGTACATGTAAGCCTCAACAGTGCTGCTTACATATATTTTTAATGAACTACTCAAAAAAATGTTCAAATTACAGACCCTGAGACGTGCTACTACACCACACGCTCGCTGCACGAACGGTACACGAACGCTACACGGTTTGCACGAAACGCTGCACGGTTTACACGAAACGCTACACGGTTTGCACGAAACGCTACACGGTTTAGACGAAACGCTTTGCACGAAAGGCTGCACGGTTTACACGAAAGGCTGCACGAAACGCTTTGTACACGTTTCTCACACGCTTTGTACACGATTCTCGCACGTTTTGGCCTCGGTTTGGATTTTCTACTCGGAATATCTCGGACATTCTTACGGTTTTATTATTAATTAAATGAAAATCTTTCACAAAGTCACATTTAGCATCTGTTTTAATTAAATATCAGTACACTAGTAGTCTAGAATCATATAAACCGATAGAAATATTTAATACTCTGACAGTTGTAATTTATAAATAAATAATTGTCATTTCGTATTTATTTATTCATCAAAATGTTTAAAAGCAAAATGCCGATATCACGAATGACTGTTTGATAAAATACAATTTTTCAGATATTAGTCATTCATTACAATGTATCTCTTGCATTAAAATATTTTTAGGAGTATAGTTCTATAAATTAAACATAAATTCGATATCTTACTGCAGGACTATGAGCTTATTGATATTAAATACATGTAATATTAATTATATTGTGTTTGACTTCCGTTGGCGATATTATTTTTCTTGATTTAGTAATAAAATTTGCCTACATACTCTAGCTATACTAACGATTATTGATACATTTTTAAAGAATTTTTTTTTATCTTACGTAAGCATTATCTATAGGAGGGAAACTGGAAAGGGAAGGGGGGTAAATGTGATGTCTTCATCTATTTTTATTCTCTTTCTTTTTTTACATGAAGCTTATCAAATAACTTCAGTATACCCATCATACTGTAAAATCCTTTATTTCAAAACCCGACTAGACGTGTGTATATATGTGTACCTTAATTAATAGTCGCGGCAGTTGACTATACATTCTACATACAATGTAGATCGATCTTAACAGCGGTTAGGGTATTCAAATATATTACAAGAAAACTGAAATATCTTAGATGAAATAAAAAGTATGTGATTTATAAAACATCATGATTTACTCCTAAACTTTTCTTACATGATATTCATAAAAAGACTACCAAATCAGTTCTGTTTATTTTACTGTTTACGGCTAGAAATTTGGATTAAAAATAAAAGATGAAATCCGCTGATATAAATGTTGTACCCATTAAATATTTATAGAACCACTTTATTTCAAAAAATAAAATCCATTCGTAATTTTCAGGTGCCATTAAGCCGTGAACTCAACATGTACATATATAGCAAAACCGATTTTCAGTTGCCATTCACTCGGAGCCCGTGATCGCTGTTGTAAATGACCTTGATCACAGTTGAAAGGCGGAAAGAAGATTCCAATATATTTTAAGGGGTGTATCTGCACACACATTTAATAAAGAATTTAAAAAAGAATAGAAAATTAAACATTTATTTAAACTTACATTAGATTAAAAGTTACAATAAAAAATGAATACTTGTAATTTAATTTATTCCCCCCCCCTCCCGTTTCTAAAGATGTGGTCGTTAGTGCATGTGAATTGAAATAATAATCAATTTATTTGAAAATAATGACCAACAAATTTTATGTATTAAAAGGTATTAAATGACACATCGTCTCAAAACTTTCTTTCACGTACTTGTACTTTAAATGTAGAGACAAGAGCGGAGTCCTAATATATTTTTGCTTTAAATAAAAAAAAAATAATACCGGTATTTCTTTCTTTCTTAAAGAAAAAAAAAATATTTAAGAAGCCATGATCGCGTTGATAATATATTGAATTCAAGGCTCTTAAAATTGTTGTACATAGTTGATTAATTTGAACACATTTTCTTAAGAAGGAAAAAAAACCAAACAAATATATATGTTATTAAACATTACCGTGTAATTTCATTTTGTTGTTCCATTTATTTTTGTTTTTACTCCTAAAATATCACAAACATAACTTATTCAAAAATAAAATACTAATAGAATTTAACATCCTGACCCATCGATAGCCATATTAAAAATGAAATGACTTCCGAATGAATCTTACACGATTCTTGCACGAAAGTCACACGTTTCTCACACGGTTCTTACACGAAAGTCGCACGTTTCTCACACGCTTCTCGCACGCTCGCTACACGGTTTGCACGAAACGCTTTGGAGCTTACACGAAACGCTGCACAGTTTACACGAAACGCTACACGGTTCGCACGAAACGCTGCACGGTTTACACGAAACGCTACACGGTTTGCACGAAACGGAAAGCGCACGAAAGTTACACGCTTTATTGGGGTAGTAGCACGTCTTAGGGTCTGTATATCTGCATTTCTATCTTTCATGAAGAGTGCAATTGCTACTTTGATTGATTGATTGTATATTGTTTAACGTCCCTCTAGAGAATTTTTAAATCATATGTAGACGTCACCGTATGCCGGTGAAGGGCTTCAAATTTTGACCTTTACTCGGCACTCAGGGCTATTGAGCAGTGAGGGATCTTTATCGTGCAAACACCTGCCGCTGACACGGGGCCTCGTTTTTTTTAAGGTCTTATCCGAAGGACCCGCAACTTTCACTTTAAGGTGCCGAGCGCACGGCGAAGGAACAGTTGCTTACCATTTTATCGACAAGGCCAGTCGCGGCCGAGAAAAAGTCAGGACCTCCCGATCACGGAACGAGTGCTCTACCGAATGATCTAGCGTGAACGATCAATTGCCACATTTTTATATGCTTTAATTACATTTAACTCTAGAAAATGCTTTTTAAATGAAATGTTAATTTTTTTTCTAATTAGGAATGCACTTCATCCTCACTCTCCTGTGGTGAATTGTCGCTGGAAACTATGAAGATTGTTGCCTCCTGTCCATCAAGTGAAGATGAGAAAATCAAATTAGCTAGAGATAAAAATTGTGAAAGATACTGGAAAATTTTTAATCACAATTGCAATGAGGATCCATCGACATTTCAATATCACTGTGTTATCAATGATCATCGAGATAAAACGATTGAAGTATGCTCCATTAAAAAGGAGATTAGTGGTATATATTTAACAATTACATTATTTACGTATGAACAATTTAAATAAAAACGTCTCAAGGTGAGAGTTGCTTCTCAGATATTAAAAATGTTACGGGGCTAAGGTTAAACTAGAAACGTTATTTACTAATCGTTCGCAAATGATTCGAATATCATTCGATCAGAACGGAAAAGATTTTAAGACTATTGTTCATTATGAGTCTCAGGACTACTGATTTTAACTGATATAAAATGCAGATGCTTCAGTGTCATGTACACCCTTGCTAGTGATCGAAAACAGTCACTTTTCGAACTTGTTTTATAATCCAGACTATATATATGGAAAGCACAGGTATATATTCTTATGCATAACAAAACTGCGCTTTACTTAGAATTTTTCTCAGAGTGTGGTAAATTTAAGTCATAACACAAATCATTAGGCTCCCGTTTTGTACGAAGTTAAACGTATCATTTATTTACAGGTTACTGCACGGAATTCAATATTCTTGGTGGAAAAATCCAGGCGCATTACATATACGATTGTACAACGTTTGATCCTCGCTGTGAAAGCATATACAACTCAACAGACGCGTATCTGTGTATGTAAACTCCTGACTAAATAGTTTTTTTAATTGTTTATACTACATATATATGTGGAAAAGTATACATGTGCAGAAAAGAAACAAGGTGGCATCATTTACCTTCCAATAAATCTTTTTTCTTGCCGGTTAAATGTCTCTGTAATATAAGAAAAGTAAAGTGACGAGTGATTTGAGTTTTCTTTTCTCCAAGTACTTTTAGATTAATGAACTAAATGCCCCCTACCCGAAATCTTGGTAAAGAGTTTTTACAAATATGTTGCTTCATTAAAATATATTTATTTACAGTGTATATTTTGATTTGTTTGACAGGATTAATAATACTCGATTGCATCTGATATATTCTTAATGAATACAAATGTAACTTGCAAAAAAATGATATTTAAGCTGGTTAGAACTGCTAATAAGTAGAACTAGAGGTACTGTGAGCAAAGATCTCACGGAATGATATTCTCCGCCTCCCATATGATTATAATGGCAAAGTCCATGTTTTGCTGTGGCCAAGAAACCAAAAATACGTGTCGAATAAAAAAGTAAGATAAGAAAAGCACAATGTCAATATGTTATAAAGATTCTGTGAAAGTTTCATTAAATTTCACACAGTGGTATAAGAGGAGTTGCGGATAAAAGATAGGTATCCCAAAGCGTAACAGACAGACGGAAAGACGGACGGACATACCGATTATAGTATACCCTCCAACTTTTCAAGCGGAGGGGGTATAATTATATATGTTGTTAGCTCAGAAATGTTTCAAGTGAAAATAACACATTTCGATATTTAGACAAGATATGATTTAAACTTAGCTGGTATAAAAAGTGAGGTACCGTAAGATATGTACAGAAGCGTAAAGGAATCTACACTTGTTGCATAACGTAGTTTATCATCTTATGTTTCATCTTCCTATCACCATTCAAAGTGTAATAACTCCTAATGTATATTCAATTTTTAAATTGTATTAAGATAACTAAAGTCAACTTTAATAAATTCACATCAATTTCAATAGATTTTATTGCTTTAAGGTATCGACCAATATACTGTGAAATCACTAATTTTCGGGTGGGTTTAATTTTCGTTGTTTTCGTGGTATGAAAGGAACCACGAATTCATGTCCACCTCGAAGTGTAAATGTTCATTTGCACAACTACGAAAAAGTTCTTCATCCACAAAATCAAATCCTCATGAACCAACATTTTTTCCTCAAACCACGAAAATTTGACCCCACGAAAATAAGTGATTTCACAGTATTATATTTTCAGTTATCGATCGAAATAAAATGTTTAGTAATATCAATTAAGTATTGTTGATATGAAAAATTAAATATAAAGTCACATTGTTATAGATATATGAATATTTGTGAGAGGGACGTAAGAAAATAGTGTTTGGGAATTAGCTTCGCGGGAGCAGGTATTCGTATGAATTTTCACTCACTCAGGGTTCAATGAAAGCTTATGAAATATGTTTTTGCTTTCCTGTACAAATAAAGGCTGAACAAAATGAGATGGATAGATATCAACGTTTAGAATCATAGGGGGCTATTGTACCTTTCACCTCACCACTTTTTAATAGGTGAAGACAATGCTATCTTTGTACTTCTGATCCAGCCTTTTTAGCTCACCTGAGCCGAAGGCTCAAGTGAGCTTTTCTGATCACATTTTGTCCGTCGTCCGTCCGTCTGTCCGTCCGTCCGTCTGTAAACTTTTCACATTTTCGACTTCTTCTCAAGAACCAATGGGCCAATTTTAACCAAACTTGGTACAAAGTATCCTTGGGTGAAGGGGAGCTAAAAATGTTAAAATGAAGGGCCAAGTTCCCTTTCAAGGGGAGATAATCAAGAAAAGACAAAAATAGGGTGGGGTCACTAAAAATCTTCTTCTCAAGATCCACTGGGCCAGGAAAGCTGAAACTTATGTGGAAGCATCCTTGGGTAGTGTAAATATTAAATTGTAAAAATCATGACCCCCGCGGTTAGGGCGGGGCCACAATAGGGAATCCAAGTTTTACATAGAAATATATAGAACAAATCTTTAAAAATCTTCTTCTCAAGAACCACTGGGCCAGGAAAGCTGAAACTTATGTGGAAGCATCCTCGGGTAGTGTAGATTTAAAATTGTTAAAATCATGACTCCCGGGGTTAGGGCTGGGCCACAATAGGGAATCCAAGTTTTGCATAGAAATATATAGAACAAATCTTTAAAAATCTTCTTCTCAAGAACCACTGGGCCAGGAAAGCTGAAACTTATGTGGAAGCATCCTTGGGTAGTGTAGATATTAAATTGTTAAAATCATGACCCCCGGGGGTGGGGCGGGGCCACAATAGGGAATCCAAGTTTTACATAGAAATACAAAGAACAAATACTTTAAAATCTTCTTCTCAAGAACCACTGGGCCAGGAAAGCTTAAACTTATATGGAAGCATCCTGGGGTAGTGTAGATATTAAATTGTTAAAATCATGACCCCCGGGGTTAGGGCGGGGCCACAATAGGGAATCCAAGTTTTACATAGAAATATATAGAACAAATCTTTAAAAATCTTCTTCTCAAGAACCACTGGGCCAAGAAAGCTGAAACTTATGTGGAAGCATCCTTGGGTAGTGTAGATATTAAATTCTTAAAATCATGACCCCTGGGGGTGGGGCGGGGCCACAATAGGGAATCCAAGTTTTACATAGAAATATATAGAACAAATCTTTAAAAATCTTCTTCTCAAGAACCACTGGGCCAAGAAAGCTGAAACTTATGTGGAAGCATCCTCGGGTAGTGTAAATATTTAATTGTTAAAATCATGACCCCCGGGGCTAGGGCGGGGCCACAATAGGGAATCCAAGTTTTACATAGAAATATATAGAACAAATCTTTAAAAATCTTCTTCTCAAGAACCACTGGGCAAGGAAAACTGAAACTTATGTGGAAGCATTTTTAGGTAGTGTAGATATTAAATTATTAAAATCATGACCCCCGGGGATAGGGCGGGGCCACAAAAGGGAATCCAAGTTTTACATAAAAATATATAAAACAAATCTTTAAAAATCTTCTCCTCAAGAACCACTGGGCCAGGAAAGCTGAAACTTATGTGAAAGCATCCTTGGGTAGTGTAGATATTAAATTGTTAAAATCATGACCCCCGAGGTTAGGGCGGGGCCACAATAGGAATTCCAATTTTACATAGAAATATATAACAAAACTTTAAAAATCTTCTTCTCAAGAACCACTGGGCCAGGAAAGCTGAAACTTATGTGGAAGCATCCTTGGGTAGTGTAGATATTAAATTCTTAAAATCATGATCCCCGGGGTTAGGGCGGGGCCACAATAGGGAATCCAAGTTTTACATAGAAATATATAGAACAAATCTTTAAAAATCTTCTTCTCAAGAACCACTGGGCAAGGAAAGCTGAAACTTATGTGGAAGCATCCTCGGGTAGTGTAGATTCTAAAGTTTTAAAATAAAAAAGGGAAGGGGGTTGTTGGGCACGATAGGTATAGCAAGAGGGGAATCTGGTAAAGATCTGCATCACCCAAGTTACTCAGGTGAGCGATGTGGCCCATGGGCCTCTTGTTTTAAAACCCAACCCCCATCCCCAAATAAGAATACTTACCGTTTGATCATTAAATCTTTAGGGTATTTTTCTGGTAATATTTTTTTATTGTCTGACGATACACTTTCCTCGTTTCTTTGTGACTAAGCTTTAATATAGATAGGCTACAAATATTTTTTTTTATCATTTTAAGAAAATAAGATGTTAGATCTGATGAGTTGATATTAGTAGTTATTATTTTTAAATCTGATACATTCTATCATGGTTCACCATTTTTTTATTTTTGAGTTCAAGGAAGGGATGGCTGAGGGGTTTTGGGACTGTGGAGGTTTGCGTTCGGGTGTCAGATTCTGTTTACAGTGGCTGGAACGTTATTGTTGACAAACCAATCGTGTAGAATCGTTCGTGTATCGTGAGCGATCGTTCGTGTAACGTGAAAGATCGTTCGTGCATCAGACTCAATCGTGTGCGTTTTTAATCGTGCGAGATCGTGCGTTTAGAATCGTGTAAATTTCGTTTTGTAAGTTTTTATCGGAATGTTACATGTAAAATGAGCATGTCTCTTGATTGTTTTTCTTAATTTATTAATTAAACTCCAAATAAAATGAAAAAGCGCAATTTACATAATATAATGCAGAACGAACTAATTATTGCCCGTAAACAAGCAATATAGTAAGTCGTACAATCTTAAATTCTCGTCAAATAGCGCGAACAATATTGTGATAAACCGTACTTAGATCTTAATCCCCTTTATGAAAAATCTTATTTTAATTATTATTTGCTTCTTATTATGATCAGGATAATCTTGAAATCAATTCATTGAAAATAAATAATTTTTACAAAGAAATAAACATTTCTCAATGCCTACATAACTAGTTAGTCGACAAATATACATGGACACGGCATGATTTTCGGAAGTTTTCATTATGTGTGTTTATCTCTTGAGTCTATTTGTAATTAATTAATTTTAGATTCCTGCAAATGAAAAAGTTGAATAATTGGCAAGTTTTTCAGACATTGAATCAATGGAAACATAAGGATAAAATTTGTACCTATAATTTAAGTCATTCCATGCTGCCATTTTTGTTCAATCGTATCCCCCTTTCTGCATATCATGATATCCAATTCAATCAAATTATACGACCCACATACATGTACATTGTCTAATAGAACGAACAAAATCCGTTTTTTTTAATTGGAGAATTACCGTAGAAAAAATTATTTTTAATCTAAAATATTAAATCTTGCATATATTTAGTTACAGAAATATCATTTTCCGTTTTTTTCTTCAACGTCTATGAAGTAATATCGATGATTCTTTGAAATCTTAAATAAGTAATAAGTCGTATTTCGTTTTGAAAATATTGATTCCTAAATAATTTGTACTAATTTGAGTGAAGAATCGTGTGTTTGCGTTAACAATCGTGTAAGATCGTGTAACGTGTAGAATCGTTAACGTGAAAGATCGTTCGTTTAACAGGTTTAATCGTGCGTTAATCGTGCGGAATCGTTCGTGTAACGTGATCGTTCGTGTAAGTTGTCAACAATAACGTTCCAGCCACTGTATACCAATGAGTGGAACAACATTAAATATTTACATAAGTATATACATCGCAGGGGGGATAAGGAAGCATACAAAATATTCTACCTTGACTAAATCAGTGCTACATTATGACGTCATAGTAGGCCAGATGACGTCAATTTTAGAATAGAAGTTTTTTGTAATATTGGGATTTAGAGATGTAATTTAACTCTAGAAAATGAATAGATACGTGTAAACATTAACAAAAATAAAATGTTCTTATTTCGTTATGATGTATTCTGTCATTTTGATTAAAATCTACCACCGATGACGTCATGTGTGTACATCAAGTAACTTGGGAATTGATCAGGAATTGATCATGTCGTGTAAAGAGAATTTGGCTATGACGGCATGAACAAATATACGTAAAATGGAGTTTAAAAGCAAATATCGTGAATATTTTGTGAAATTCATATGGAGTACAGTTAATAAAACAGGTATGCTAATTTATATTTATCGTTTATACTCTCTTTCGAAGACTGTCAGCTATATACGTATCCCGGTCGGCCTTTCCTCTGTCAATTGTGACAAAAATAATGCAACAGAACAACAATAAGCTGTATATTTCAAAACATAAAATTTGTACAGATGGAAAGTTTGCATCTTAAAATACTTGGAAAGTGCTGCTAGAATCCCGAGTTAAGCATGGTTTTACGAAAAATCTCGGTTTATAGGTAAAAAGTTTAAAACATCGGGTAAGGTTTCGTGCGAATGTGTGAAATAATTATTTTACTGACGGGACAGTGGGATTCTAGCAGCACTTTTTAGGTAAAATAGATGTTTTTCAACTACATTATTAACTCAAAGAAATTATTAAACTCTGGGGTATTGTTGTTCTGTTAGCTTTTTTATTAAGGAAAATTGGCTATAAATAGAAGTCACGTGATGCCGTGGAGGTGCTGCACGTCGTTGCGTTAGACACTCTTTTATATTTACACAATATATAATAATAGTTTACGCTTACCAGCGGTTTTGGTAAATTATCAAACTAAATTTTCTTTAAAAAGTCTGAATTTCCCGAAAAATGACTTATATGCTTCCTTAACATACCCGCGATGTAGCCAGTGTCATTTTAATAATACTGTTACTCTTTCATAAGCGACTAACAAATCCTCTTCTGAACCCCCCCCCCCCCCCCCCCAAAAAAAAAAAATAAATAAAAAATAAACAGTGAATCATGATAGAATATATCAGACACACTTTTCAAAAATAGTAAAATCACCAATAATGACTATGCTTTTAATCTAACTGTTGATGTCCCTCAATCTCCCCTTTTCAACATATTTTTGAATTTATTTTAGTCTTTAATTATACACGATAGCAAATAAATTTGGTACAAATGTCATCACTGAATCCTGATTTAAGTGAAGATTCATTAGAATTCCCACGTCAAGTGAATTCAAAACACAATTTTCTGACTTCCCATTCGCAAATGTTCCTATATTTAAATCGATATGACTAATATTTATTTTTTTATTATAATGATAAAAGTATATTGATATGATCAAATACCTTGTTGCGATAGATATCTGGAAATAAATATAACGTATTCGTCGATAAAATTTATTGAACAAAAAAGCTGCATTTAATGAGGCCGAGTCTAATTCGAGTTCAAATGACTTTGCACAGCTTTTTAATTTCATGCAGTCTTCTGTGCAACAGTATACACAGCAATGTTAAGGCCTACTATGAGAAATCAATGGAAAATAGACGTGCAAAAAAGGGGTATTTTTTAAAATTTAATTTGTTTTAATCAAGCTTTTTTATTATCACAGAACTTTAATACTTATGGAAATAGTATTGAATAACCCACTCTGTACTGTATGAAGTTTAGTCCCATCGATGGACAGTCACGTGATGAATGCATAGTTCGTGTACTGAATGTAGGTCATTAACAAATTTTAATATCGCAATGGCATACCCTAATTGAAATTAAAAATTCAAGCTATTAATTGTTTCTGCGTACATTGTAGTTTCTGAAAAGTGCTGTTGCTTTGAATAAAAATCGCGTTTTAATAGTTAAATTTTCAAATAAACAGGCCGATGTCGAAATATGTTTGATTTTTACCAAATATTGTGTGTACTTATAAAATCAAGGCTTCGGTTTAAATAAAGCAGCAACATTTTTCAAGTTAAGGAAAATATCCTTTATCCATATTCAAAAAATTGTGCAGATCTATGCAGTGTATGCCCTTGCGAAAGAACGACTTTATGAGGCATCTCGACGTAAAATATACGTAACCTGTACATAAAAATACGACATAGTTAATAAAATACATTCTCTTCGTAGTTAATTAATAATTGCACTTAACAAATGATATACATTGCTTTTTATCGACTATTTGAAACCTGTAAATAATATTCCGTTTAATAATAAAACAAATTTTTCATGGTTGAAAAATTCCCCAATCTGCCTCTCACAGCATATGAAATACGTCTTTTTTACCAATATGACGTCATTTTTACAAGTTCATCGCGATCAGTGCTTTGTTTAAAACCAGCTACATAGGATTTCAAAAGCGACTTTTTTTAATGCATTGATAAAATATATTGTTGCTCATTATGGTAAAACAGTTAAAGGTTGCAAATTATTTCATTTTCAGGTATTATAAGAAATACATAAAAGTCATATTTTTGAGTGACGTCACAGTAATTTTTTCCCGTATAATTAGGTCCCTCACCTTTGTTCAAGCCCTAACAATGCTGCGTACCTTTACCAAATATTTTGATTTTAATACAAAATTTACATTATCTGTAACCCACTACTGGTCTGAAAATGTGATTTAACGACAATAATTAGGAAAAACGATGAAATGGCTCTAACGACGTTACCATTTCAGATTTTGTAAGCAATACATGACGCTAAAGAATGAGGCAAGACTCGCATTTATGTCCAAGACGTCCATGAATATTTTACTGAAAACTGATGACAGAACATCTAAAGAAACATACTTGCAATTTAAACTTTGCAATTTTTACCGAAAAAAATCATACGTGCAAGTGAGTTAGGGCTTCATATGGAAGTTTCTTTGCAAAATATCTAGTTAGAACCCGTAATTGCTATACATATATACCGCTAAGAAAATGCTAAGACTTGTTTTCTAATACAAGGTACCCACGATATGCGATAGCCAGTTCACATTATGACGTCATATTATGACGTCATCGACCTTTACTACACAAGTTTATAAGAAACAACAACAAAATCGCTTCGGCTCAAGGACGTACATTACTTTGTTTTACAGAAACAAGGTATAAAGAGAAGCAGAATATTCCAAGGGTTAAAGATATTGCTGCACAAATGTCGACACTACAAATGTTAAGGTACTATTTGTACAGTGCTAAGGTGAAACAGAGTAAAATGCACATTCCAGTGTAAGTTTAGTAAAATTTTTATTTATTGAAGAAGAGCATAGGATTTGTGCAACATTTTTTTACTTGTAAGAATATTCTTCTTAGTATTATACATTATCTATTTTGAATTTAATAGGATATGCCCTTGCGCCGACGTTCTTTTGTTGATCTGTTTTATTACTGTCAATGGGAAAGAACTATGACGTCATAATTAGACGTCATAACGTGCACTTGCAATAATATACTGTCGGTACTAAGTATGTATAAGAAGATCAATTTGAACATTCTCTGTACATAAAATACACAACTTATGCATTTTTATTAGCTTATTTGCATTAAAAGCCCATAATTAGCCTTAACTCACTTGCGGTGACGATAATTCATCTGCAGTGATATGTATTTATATCGTAATATGGCAATTTTAGAGGTATTGAGCTAGAAAAAAAATAAAAGTAGTACTTAATTCCTAGACAAGATGGTGAACTTTTCTGAAATTTCAATATTTTAATGTAATCAAAATATGTATATTAATAAGGGTTAATTGCACCCTATATTGTGGTAAGATTACATGCAATGTTTTAACACAAATATATAGAGCCCTGTACGTTTCCGTAGACATGTGTTTTATGTATCTGGAAATAAATTTTAAGTGTCTGTTCTAATTGATTTTCTTTACAGATAAACCATGTTACAATTTTAGCAGTGAGCAAGGTAAGGGTATGTTATGTAGTACATTTAAGAGGCTTATGAAAATAAATTTCTTAACTAATTTTAGTTTCATTCGACTTATCAATATTTAAGATACAATAATAGACCATCTTAATGTCATTTATAGTGCTGCCAACATTAATGATGCAAATGCATTAATTGCTAAATATATAACTAGAAGGTCATTTCCTGAATGTGGTTTTGTGTTAAGGGAATTTAAAATGAATATACAAAGCCTTCCAAAAATGATATAGTGGTTCAATACATATATCAAACTTTTCCTCTCAATAATGATAAGTCCAGAAAAGTATAGCTAATGTGAAAGCTTTCTGAAGTATAATATATTTTCCATTGTTAATTAATGGTATTTATAATTAAAGGGTAGAATGGGGAAATGGCAATAATAAAGTTTACATAGTAACAAATAGCTTATTCTTATGAACAATTAGATCTGAACAGATAAGAAAATTGGTTTCTGACCAAAGTTTATACAGAATCCAGGGTTCACTATCATTTCAAATTGACACGTGACTGTTGAGAAAACTGCAAAATAAAGAAATCAAATGTGCAATCATTTCGGGATTGAACTCGAGAATGCATGTATCACTTAATAAAAGTTTGAAATCATTCAACTCACTAGTTTAACGAAAACCTTTTTCATTTTATATATGCTAGGGGTTATCAAAAAGTTCGTGGACTAGCGCTATAAAATTTAAACCGCTTTAGGCACATCAATGAATTTTAAAATATTTAGCTAGCCTCATCTTTTCTATCCAGAGAATAAACCATAAATCATAAATTTCATTTTTTAATAAATTAGTAATGTTTTTGTAAGCAATGGCATGTCCAGGCGGCGCAACCTCGAACATGACTTTTTTGAGACCTATGTGTAACTGAGAAATAACTCTTTTGATATGATCATTTGACATCCAAAAATCCCGTTAATTCGGGTATGTGTTTGGACACAATTTTCCATAAAATATGAAATTTTCACTTCATTTTGTAAGTTCTATGGAATTTTATCGCAAATTTGACTTGGAATGTCCAAATAAATAAGGTCATGAAAATGACGTCAAAAGGGGGGAGGGGTTTCTTTTTCCAACATTCTTTCAAGTTTTGACCCTTAAAAAATGGTATAGACCTGAGAAATGTTTTAACTGGCTACAGAGAAATAATATGCACACAGAATACTTGTCTTTTAATGTCAAAATATATTTTAAAAAAGGGATACATAGTTAATGTCGATTTGTAGTCAAGGTGTTAAAAATCAATCGCTTCAAAAATGACGTTGATCATGTGTTGTAGATATTAAACTCTCAAAAGCAAAGTATATTGGCATAATCAAGCAAGGATCTCTCCAAACGTATAAATTATATTTATTGAAAGCCGCTGTTCATGACATTGTAGAGTCATATAAACAAGGCGGGTTTAAGTCCTTACTCAAAAAAGTGCATGAGTTAGAAGAAAAGGACATTGAAATTAACAATGACGTTGTCGGACGTCATGAAAATAAACGACGACAGCGCCGGGTGATCATATAATGTCGTTTTTATTTAATAATAATTTGGCAATTAATGAACGTATCAAGCTAAAATTTTCAACATTTCTTTATATTTTGTTGTTTTTTGTTCCATATAATTTTTTAAAGCACAGACTACATAGTACTAATTTTATAGCCTTAATCCACGAACTTTTTGATAACCCCTCGTACGTATCTATGAACTATGATACCCTCCCCCCTTCGAACACAAACACATTAACAAACATAAAAGAATAGGTACTTATGAAATAAAACATGTCTAAGAATAAAGTCGCAGTTTAAAAAGTGTTGGTGTTTTAACCCTAATATTAAAAATGAGATACATGTAAGGAATCACTGTCTACTTAGTATAGTATGACAGGGCATCGATAATAGTGGGGAAACATGGGATAGTTTGCACAACAGGCGAGTCCAGTTCTGCATAAATTTTCCCCTTTCACACAATCGTTGATGTCCCTGCATACAATGAACTATACAACCTAGACAGTGATTCCTTATATTTCCATTTTCTTGTGGATTTGCCATTCACGTCTTAAATATTTGTCCAATTTTAATGTTTAGGCGTCGAGTGGTCTCCAGAGGGTCGCCTTTTTTTCTTTTAAAAAAGAACATTGACTATTCTTCTTTGTATAAAGAACCATATTCATTGCAAATGTTTTCATACCTTTAAAGTAAATTGCAAATGATAGTCCCCTTTTCCATTTGAGGTAGGAGTCATTTTTCTTCTTTTTGTAACAATGGAATCAAACAAGTGTTTGAATCAGTAGTTGTTCCGATCCGTCTCTATTGAAAAACAGCAAACCATATATAAAACGACAGCGTGTTCACGGAAAGCATGCTAATAATTCATGTGTAAGTAAGGTTATAAGCTCAGGATATATAATTTCAATGTTTTGTTTAAAATTTATTTTTTATGTACGAGGAAATTTTTGCTCGTGTTTTATTTTCAATACTTTTGCCCTACCCTCTTTCGGGCGAAATTAAAACGGGAGGAAAATAAAGTTCACAGTATAATTTCTCAAATAAATCTATGATTGGGCGAATTTAAAACGGACAAAATAGCCTTAAAAATCGAAGGGCGAAAACAACGAGGGGCAAAAATAACACAGTATACAATTTTTAAAGAACTTCATCGTAGCAAAAGATAGTGGGGAATGAAGATAAATTAAGACTTATTAATGTTATTATGTTTTATGCTTAATTCATGTACATGTAATGATCGTTTAATATGATAAAAGTATCATTAAATGTACAATCACTTTGATAGAGGTCATATTATTATATAGATCAGCATGTAAAATCAATTATTCCTACATGTACGGTACCGAAAAGACCCAACCTGACATCCAAACAGTCCCAGAAAGCAGTCCCCGGGACCGCTTTCGGACCGCTCTAGGACTGCTGTTGGACTGGTCTAAAAGTAGACCCAACAGTCCCAGTAGTTCAAGCTGTCCCTGGGACTGCTTTGTTCACTTATGTGTGAAAAAAAGGTTCAGAGTGACATGATTGCTCCGCCCCTTTTTTATTCTGAATTTGCAGACCCCCAGTTGTTTTGTTTACTTGCAGCAGAAAGGACTTTAAATTATTCCAAAAAGAAGAATTTAATTCTTACTATCTTTTGATAAGTAAATTATTATAGTTAAGGAGGAACAGGACCTTTAGCTGAAAAAAATTCCTGTCAATGATTTTTTTTTCGTATTTTTTATATTATTAATTTAAAATGAACTTACCATTTAAAAACGGTCCTGTCTTGGGATTTCTTGACTTATTTAAAAGATATCGCCCCTCAATTACCACCCTGTGTAGAATTTGTATGGAGTTTAGATATTTCGTGTTTACGGGCCCATAACGGAGACCATCATGCGAATTTTTATGCACAAACGATAAATATTATGGATAAAACCAAATACTCAAATATTTCAGAATATTCATACGGTTAAAATTATCTGAAAGTAATTGTTTTAATTTTATAAAGTATATTGGTGATATAATTTCTGCATTTTTCAAGGCAGCTTCAACGATAAAAACCTCACTGGGAAAAAAAAATATGTCAATAAATATTTCTAAATTTACAATTGAATGCCAGTCCTTCATAGTAATTCTTCACTGCATAATTATCACAGGGTGAAGCTTAACTCGATATCGCACAGGAAATCGCTGAATTAGAAGTAAGCATGATAAAAAAAAACCCCTTCACGTTTGTATTTTCCGAATGCGGGAAATCCATTGTGACGTAACACGAAAACATTGACATTCAAAATTATCTAAAAAGAGAGAATCTCTGCTACTAAACGGGAAAAAATATTAATTTAAAAATATCTACTTCAGAAATTTATCACGAAACATTGACTGTGACCTGTTTATTATGAAGAGAAACAAATGCGTGGATTGGGCAACTCCATAATATCTATATGATGGCAAAATCTTTATGAATAATAATTTCTAGAATTAAATATTTAAAAAACAATTTTCGAGTTCAGAATAATATTAAACAAGAACTGTTGATTTTAACAACGTTTTACATGTATATCATCACCGATTATGACGTAACATGTCTTTTTAGTCATGTGAACTGTTCCCTTTCTCCTCTTAATTAATATTTTACGCGACCTTGTATTTACACAAATATAGTTAGAACTTTTTTTTAAATAAAGATTAAATAGGGTAATCAGAATATTTTTAAATCTAAAAATATATACACGTAGCTAGGTCTATTTTAATATTTAATGTAAAATTTTATGCACTCAGAATTTGCATTGGCAGTATTTAAAAAGAAATCATTACAGTTAGATATAAGATTTTAATTGAAAGGTTTCATGTTTGAGGAGTACCACAAACATGCAACCCTCAAATAAGGCCTAGCAATTTATCAAATGACCGTGAAATAAAATTATGCTACCATTCTTCCATTACTTTATACCGTTCACGGTAGCTCAGTCGGTAGAGCGCTCGCTCCGTGATCGGGAGGTCGTGAGTTCGCATCTCGGCCGCGACTGACCCAGTCGTTAAAATGGGTAGCAACTGTTCCTTCGCCATGCGCTCGGTACTTTGAAGTGAAAGTTGCGGGTCCTTCGGATGAGACCTTAAAAACCGAGGCCCCGTGTCAGCGGCAGGCGTTGGCACGATAAAGATCCCTCACTGCTCAATGGCCCTGAGTGCCGAGTAAAGGTCAAAATTTGAAGCCCTTCACCGGCATACGGTGACGTCTCCATATGAGTGAAAAATTCTCGAGAGGGACGTTAAACAATACACAATCAATCAATCAATCCATTACTTTAAAAATGTGAAACAATGTGAATATTCATTGGGAAATTTTCTTGCATTAATGAATTACCAGTATTTTTTAATCTATAAACAAATTAGCCAAAAAATTACATTTGTTTTATTTATAAACAGTACAAAATAACGGGAATTATGATTTATTTCTTTTTTTTCTTTTGCCTGGTTAATAGTGACCCTAATTTCAATCTACCGGTCTGTAATGCAAAAATAAATCGATAATAAATTGATAAATGAAATGTGTATGATAATCTTTCAGGATTAATTAATTTTGAAAATAATCTGAGGATTCCATTCTGGTGATTTACAGATGTACATTCTAACAATTACAAATAAAACATTTAAAACTGAGTATTTAGAGATTAAGAAATTGATTAACAATACTTAAATTGACATGTCAGTAAAAATACAGTAAAACTCGGTTATAACGAAGTCACGGGGACCTGTGAAATTACTTCGCTATATCCGTAATTCGTTATAACCGTATAAGAAATCATTAAATTTATATAGCTGGGGATCCAAGATGACTTCGCTATATCCGTAAATTCGCAATATCCGTGTTCGTACTAACCGAGTTTTGCTGTAATCATGACTGAAAAATAATGCTTGGCAAAATTAAAAAAAATAATTTTCTAACAGCCCCCAAAACCCCTTTTGAGTATCCCGATAGTATAGAAATTGGCCATATAACAATGAGATCAATTTAAAGATAAATCTTCTGGTTGAAAATAATTAATTCACGTTTAATTTAATTTTCTGTATATAAAAAAAAAATATGGGAAACAACATAAATCACACATAAAAAAAGAAATTGAATTATAAATATACCCCATAATTGTGATTAAATATTCATGTTCAGTTTAATTCATACATGTACGTGTGGTGCCTTCTTCCCTCAATAACAAAAATATTAATTCAATTTGTTTCTATGCGCGTAGTGTTCATAAAGGACTTTTGCATAAATGTAAGGATTCCGGGCATACTACCCATAACCGATTTCTATTGCCTTTTATAGTTTCATTGTTTATTGCAAATCTCATTTCTGAGTTAACTCCGACCATTAAATTAATAAACACCGCAAACTGGGATTGCTCTCTGGGACCGCTGGGACTGCTTTGGCACTGCTCTTGCCGCCCCAGAAAGCAGTCCCCAACACGGCTTTGGGACTGCTTTGTGTCAGGTTGGGTCTGGTCGGTACTGTACCTGCAAGTCGTGGTAATTGATACATTATTAATTTACACTTATACGCATTCCTTATATTTACATTTTGCATGTTTAAAAGCACCAAATGTACAAACATCCAATATTTGATGTTTTTTTTTTTCTATCGATATCAAATGAAAAGATGTTTAGTATATTTGAAATATGAGTGTTATATGGAGATAAGTCGGTTCAAGAAGATACTAAGGCTTTTCTCAAGAAAAAAAATAGAAAAGAATAAAGACAGCATTCTGCAGAATAAAAAAATTCGAATCAGAAAGGCGGACGAGGGGCTCCTGTAACGTATTGCGACATACTTAACTTGCTGTTACATCGATGTCTCCCCCGGATTTTACAACCTTACATATTCAGAAAGCAAATGTGACCTTATTGGTAAATGGAACGAGATGAAATTCCCAAATATTGTTGCACATTAACTCTATGTATAAGAAATATGCCTTTTGCTTTCTTTTTCGAATCACGACAAAATTTTGAAAAGAAATTCCACGAACTTTTGGATAAACTCTCGTATTTTGTTATTTTTTCTTCACGACTAGGTTATACGTAAAAAACAATCTCCAATACCAATTGGTCCTTTAACAAAAAAAGTGTTGACAAATGCCGAGTAAAGCTCGCGACAAAGGGTGTTTATGTTTGTTTAAGAATTGAAAACTGAACAAATTCTCTCTTTTCAGGATCCCATCTTGCTTTTACATCAGGGACTTCATCCACAGAAACATTAGAAATAAAACAAACAAGCTCCACATTATTCGATAAATTAATAAATTTTAAAAATTCAACAACGGGAGTGAAAACAGCAATACACACATCTGAGTATGAACCTAAAATTAGAAAGAGTACATACGTGGAAGAGAGCACTACAGAAATAAATCATACAAAAGAATTGGGGAAAATTGTCTTAGGGTATCACATTTATATTATATATGGACTAGCGGGACTTCTTGTTTTATTTGTTGCCATCTGTGTTTTTATAAATGTATGCAACAAGTTTACCAATAGGTATAGATCTGGAAGACACAATATCCAATTTTCATCAAAAGAAGTTGATCTCATTCCAGTTAGTAACGAGCAAAATTATCGACGAACTTCAGAAAACATTTCAGAACAAGGAAATCCGCATACATATTTATCTCCAGTGTCTGATGAGAGTAATTATGAGGAAATACATTTATATCATTCTCCAAATGAAACTTTTAGATTAGAGGAATACCAATTACCAAACATCATTTCTGATGATAAAAACGGTACTTATTTGGACCCTAACACGTATTTAACACCAATAAGTGACGCAAATTTGACCTCTACTGTAGATCCTAAACATGCATATGTTGAAGTAACTGGATAGCTTAAAAACTTTTTGCATGTGCTTTTTGCGCATAAATTTACGTGTATTCGGCGTCCCATGGGTACGGTGTATGTCTCTCTTGGTGGAATATTTAATGCATATGATATGAAAATATGCAGCATTAACAATAACATTTTTAAATTTTGTATCCTTTTTCCATGTTATAAGTATTTGATGAAACTTTATGGTCATGAATTATTTAAAACCTTGCTTTTATATATTCATATATTAGCTCATTTGTTTTTTTTTTTTTTTTGTTTTTTTTTTTGTCTGAATGGAAAACCTGTGTAATTTGAAATCTGATACATACAAATTTTACAAATTTTAATTAAGTATAAATAATTTTAGAAACTTTTTTTTTTTATTAAAAAAGGGGCAAATAATAACTTTTTAAGGCATTTCGATCTTCAGCTAGGAAGGATAACTCTTCAATTTATAATTTAATTAAAACACGTATCAAAATGTAGCTTAAAATTAAATCTTTTCTTGCTATTATCTTCATTTTATTTCTTTTAGTGTTCTTCAAGGTCATTTGAAGTCCCCAGGAAGTTCTTATCAAAGGTCAAATTTGTTTTACCCCTAATTATTTTAAAATTTCAAATTTAAAGAAAGTGATTTATTTTTAAATCCAACTATAAATACTAGTGCTTACTAACATGATATGACGTAAAAAGTGATTTATGCTGTTTTGGCAATGATAGGAAATCTTTATACACTATGCATAGAAAATGTTTGTTGATCAAATTTGAATAGAAAAATGCTTAGTATATGTTTATATTTACATTCAGTGTAATTTTCCTTATGAAATCTATTAGATATCCACGACATTCAAATTTCTATAACACACGCGAAACCTTGTCACCGCGCGTGAGAATACACAATAGGAACTATATGCATTTTCAATACTCTAAGAACACCAAAATATAAAATGTTTTATTTCAATTTAATGAAAAACTTTGACTCTGAAAAATTAACTTAAAAGTTAACGTATTGTGCGTTAAGAATTATTTTGTTACTTATTACCTGGCAACGTTTGTTTGCGTCATTTAACTTTGCAACGTCATCTAACGTCATTTGACGTCACAAACGGCTCTTACATCTATTAACCACAACAGTTTTGAAGGGCACTAAATTCACATTTAAGATTAACGAAATGAGCAATTATGAAAAGGAAAAATTAGAGAATGTAAATATAAGCATTGAATTCATATTTTGGGAAGTCTTCGGTCCTATAACACACCTGGCCGTGTCGACAAATTATCATTCCGCGCTAACGCGCGGTATTCAATTTGTCGGCACGGCCAGGTGTGTTATAGGACCGAAGACATCCCAAAATATGAATTCAATGCTTAATTATTCGCATTTTCTGGAAATTTATTTTTGAATTAATACATGTAAATATTCCTATATAATATATGAAGTTTGAAGAATTATCATTTGTGAAAACATGTTCTTTTAAGGGTTCAGAGACATTTTTGTGAGCATTTTCAATCAGTCAATGGCTGATTTTCAAAACCCGAGGAACAGAGTACCTAAAGTATATCTTTCTCAATCAAGCCATGTTGATATATCTTTTTCGTTCTTTTCCTTTGTTTTCTTGATTTCCCATTTACTAATTTAGAATTTATAGTTTTGGTATTCAATCTTTGTGAGTTAGCAGAATTTTGTGACTTCATGTGGACTGAATTTCATGGGTAAGACGTACATTGTACATTCAGACGATTCAGTAAATAGAAATATTGACAATATAAATCTTCGTGTGGATGTAAATTTGTGGATAAGCAGAACCCGTGTAAATGTAGTCCACAAACATTGGTTTTGCATGAACAATAATAATCCCACAATAAATATATATTGTAGATATTAGTATAAAAAGTCTGACACATCCGATTCATATTTGTATATCTTACTTGAAAAAGACGGTAATGATAATCTATCAACCAAGCTATATGATAAATGTGATGACTTTAACTTTTCTATTGTCAACTGTTCTTACTTATGCAGCAATATTCCTTCATCATCTGCATACAGTGCATATATATCTCAGTTGATACGATACTTAAGAGCATGCTCTACGTATGAACACTTCCTAAATCGAGGTTTAGTATTGACAACCAAATTGATGAAACAAGAAAATCAGGAGTCTCGTTTAAAGTTATCATTTCGTAAGTTTTACGGTCGATACAATGACCTTGTCAGCAAATACAATTTATAATGTACCATTAAGTCAAAGGGTGACTGGCGTTTTTCATACCAATTGTTAGACTATATTTTATTCACTGAATTGGCGACGGATTTTTCCGTAATTTCCCGATCATGACAAGGACCAAGCGTCGGGTGTGATCGGTCAACTGGGGATGCTCACTCCTCCATGGCACCTGATCCCACCTGTGATATTTTGGAGGTCCTTGTTTGATCAGCTCCTATTTTGTATTGCTTTATGCACTTTCAGTTTGAATTCTGTGTGTTAAATCCAAATTTTTCTTCTAAAAATCTACTGAGAAGTAATTGAAAGTCAGTTTTTAACTTTTTTCTAGAAGAAATCGAATAATTTTTATTTGTCATTCGTATAGACAATATTTAGGTTGGGATTTCATTGAGAAAATGTGTTTTTCTTTAGTCCTATTTTTTATTAATATTTTCTTTTTATCTTCAAACTGAAATAATTTTCATGTATAACTATTTTATTTTTTTAGAAATAATTTCATCTTGACCACAACAAGGAAAAGTATATCACTGAGATAACGGAAATAAGAGAGCTAAATATGTTTTACAAAATATTTCCCGTTCTCTTCCTTCATAGTACTGATTCGTTTTAAAACATGTACAGAAAAAATGTATTCATGATGGTTATGAAATACACATTAATAGATACATCATACCTGTTAAGTTGTTTATAGTTAGGATCAATAGTAAATCTGGCCTCAACAATATTCATAGAAATTGTTTATTTTTTATTTAAAACGACGTTAACCTAGTTTTACTTATAAGAAAATTCTAGGATAATTAAATAGTGTGAAACCACAAATTTTCGTTGGGGTTTATTTTCGTTGTTTTCAAGGTATGAAAGGACCCACGAATTCATGTTCACAACGAAATGTAAAATGTATATTACATAACTACTTAACAATTCTTCATCCAAGAATTCAAATCCCCACGAACCACGAGATTTCAATAAAACCATGAAAATTTGTCCCCACAAAAGTATGTGATTTTACAGTATACACTAATGATTTTCGGAGCTATACATGTATTCATTATCCCATTTTATATCAAAAATGCAAAGATGTCAAAATGTAGAATCTGGCGTTCATGGATGTTATTCATTGTTTATTATTCATTTTCAATGCAGCTTTTCGTAATTTACTCGCAAGAATATGTTCTTTATTAAGTTGCAGTTATATATTATGCTTGAGATAAATTTCCATAAATTATATACATCAAAATCAAGGAATGATATCCTCATAAAGTATAAGGGGCATTTAAATGGTTTAAATGGATTCGTAATTGAAATGTACATGTATCAACCACCTCACGAAAATTATTCATTGGTGGTGGTACCACTGATTAGTGACAAGCGTCCCGTGTGATGGGAATCGACTGTCCCCACTGGCTAGCTTAGTCGTAGGTTAAAAGTAGAGCACCTTTAAGCTATTCCTTTAAGCCACCATTAAGCCACCATTAAGCTGCAACTTACAGGTGCTTAATGTCCAAACTTCATTACCACTTTTAAGCTGAGCTAAATGGTAACTTAGTTGTCAAACCTCATTAAACTTTAACGCATCTTATATCGAATATATCGAATCGTTGAACTAAAATTTTAAGTTATTTTAATATCATTTACTCAAAATCTATTCCAACTCATAATCTTGTCTCGATTGTAATTTCTACGAGTTTTTGTCAACATGCATAACCTCGATCACTGAGAACAAAGTTAGCTAATAGTTACAGGGACTTTCTAACGGTGTCTAATAATTATTTTCTTTAAAAATCATTTACAGTAATACTACATCTGTAAAACAACACATCCTTTATCAAGATCAGTACCGTATATTATTCTTTTTAAAACAAATAATTATTACATGCGTTTTTTTATTATTTGTGTATTTGATTTTTTTAAAAATATAATAGATATTACACGCCGGGAGCAAGCCCGTATGAAACATCTTAATTTTTTAGGACCAAAAATCAAATTGTTCTTAAAATTATCTTTATCCATGAACACAACATATATATTACTTTAAAAAAAAAAAAAGATGCGTTAAAAGCAATATCCCGCAACAGAATTTAAAAAAAAACTTCAAATGTTAATTTTTTTTATAAATATGCTTGTATTTTTTTTTTCATTTTAAATGATATTTAAGCTGGTTACGATAATTTTTATTTATTTATTTTATTAATTGTTCTTAACTACGTGTAGAAAGGACAAAAACTCGACTGGGATTTCTAAAGCAAGGGGTGCACGCAATCGGGGCGCTGAGCAAACTTCAATTACTACATATACATAATATCTCTCCCAAATTAAAGCTATGGAAAAATCTTTTATTATGTTTTTGGCTCATATCATGTCTAACATTAACTCTTCTTTACAAATAAGTCAAGTTAAGTTAATCTGTTCAAAGTATCAAAAGAATCATTTTTTTACATTGCGTTTATGAAACATTTCATTGTAAATGTAAAACGTCAAATGACATCATAGTGCTTTTCTTTTAATTCCTAAAAGAACCAATTTTCATCAACAAATATCTCTGTAACGAATGGATGTACCTTAAAAAGTTTGTAATAAAGAATGTAGGGAAAATTCCAAACTTTCGGGTTATGATATTAATTATTTTATATTTTTATTTTATGTTAATTTGTAGATAAAGGTACAGTACAGGCCACGAGTTTTCCGCAAAAAACACGGGGCCCCGTGGACCGCAAGAACCTTGTCGGCGTCTTTGAAGTCAGCGTTACTGTGCACCGTGTAACACGGTGTGTCACAGTTCTGATGATAACTATTTTAAACATTCTCATTGCCTTTATTTAATAAAATTAAATCAACTTTCTTACGAAATATTTGTTGTACTTTTTCCATAAATCAATATTGGTAATTTTTCGCATACAGATAATTCTACTAATAAGATGTCTTAAAACTTAATACTCGTGTCTGGCAAAAAAAAATATACAGTCACGTTTCAAGTTAAATACTAATTATATTAGTCAAAAAAAGTTCAATAGACTATTATTATATTACATTAAGAGGAAACACGCTTTCATAAATGAATTACTTGATTGTCTCTACTTTCGATTTTGATTTTAACTGTGTTCAATTAAATCGTTGATACAAGATCGTTTTTCTCTATGTATTACATATCAGATGCGTGATTATACTAAGTAAATTAATTATTTTGTAAGAAATTAAATGTACATTTACTGTGTGTAGATTAAATAAAAAAAAAGGTATCAGACTCGAACATTAATTCTGCTCTTTGATACCGATACTCGGCGAATCATTGGACAGGTTCAGATGAAGATTATTGCAGCACTGAGAGAATTACCTAGTTAAACTACTTTTAAGGAAGTGATTGTATGGACAGTGATTAGTAATAACTCTGTTTACTAGCTAAGATAGTGAAAAGTGGTGTAGTGGCCGTAAAGATACTTAAATACCTAGTGAATGTTACTAATGAATGCTTAGATTTACTAATGTTATCTAGTAAATCTACCCAAATCCCAGTAAAACTACTTTTAAGGTAGTGATTGTATGGACAGTAAATTTACTAGTCTTCCCAGTGACTTTCACTAATTATTTTTTTCAGTGAGTTAGACTAACTAAAAATCTGTAATTATGTAAAATATGGAGATAAATATTAAATGCGGTAAACACAAAATCCACTGAACAGGCAGAGATAATAATCTGAATAATTTCATTAATTAAAATAGTGATAAACTTAGTAAACACGCTGAATACAAAAATCACAGCCAAATTTTTGGCAAATGAAATGTGCTAACTTCAGTACGAATATTACTTCACTCTGAAATATATCGTGTGAAAAGAAAAAAAAAACGTTTTTGAGAAAACATATACATGTAGATATTTAGCGATTTTTAAAAATCCCCCCTTTCTAAAAAAGCGATACGAATCAGCTAGTTAAAACTTTATCAGAAGTCTGCAAATTAATGTTATGTTTTTTTTTTAATCTTAATTTACGGGATACATTCTTATTTGTGTCTGAAATAGGATAAATAAATTAACAAATACATGTAAGTTTATAATTGTTGTTGTAGTGAAACCTGGAAGATGAATTTCGCATATCAGTTGAGTGTGTTACATGTATACACTTGCTGTGGTCAGAGCTAAAGAATTTGAAAGGTGTGATAAACATACGGCGCCCCTGGCCCACCGGCAGAGACCCAATATATTTTTGAAACAGGTGTGAACTCGGAACTGACCATAAGATTGTTTCAAATCACAAGAGAAATTCTTTCCGCGTAAACAGACTTTCAAGGTCACCTAGCGTCGTGGAATTTTGATTGGCAGATGATGCACGAGAATTTTGTGCGTACAGCATATACAGAGAACGAGTTAATTGCATTAAATGGGTTAAATATAAACAAAAGTTGTGGAAATTAAATAGAATTATAGAATGATTAATTGTGACCTCCGTAACTTAAATAAAACGAAGAATTAAAAAAAAATAAAAGGGGGTTGTATGAGTCTCTCTCTCTCTCTCTCTCTCTCTCTCTCTCTCTCTCTCTCTCTCTCTCTCTCTCTCTCTCTCTCTCTCTCTCTGGTATAGCTTTTTATACACTTTACAAGAAAAGACAAACAAATTAAAATAACTACTTACACTGAAAGGATTTTAAAAACATAACGTAGTGAATACTACTCTATGAAAATAATGTTTGCTGTTACGAGAAATACGCTTTGAAATTATTGCATTAATTTCGTGTTTCTGCTGACGATTTTCGCATTCACATTCAGAATAATTCACGATGAACAAAATAAATGTATTTTAATAAGGAATATACATTGTAATGCTTGGATCGTACACTAGTACTGTACATGTTAAGACCATGAACATAAATACAGCTCCGATTTAATTTTATACTGTTCTATGTATACAGTGTAAGTGACACGAATACAGCTCGACGCCATTTCGTCTTCCTTTGTTACGTGAACACGAGATTAATTTATTCATTTGAAATAAAATTCATAATTTTGATTTTGTGACGTGGATGAATAATTGTACTAAAATATAAATTTCTAGATACATAGTTAATTCAAATGAAAATCATTTAATTTTTTTTTTACCAATATCTAATCTCAATATCATGCGTGCCATTCGAAGTCCAATATCTGGTAGAATAAAAACGATTTTTATATATACATAACCAAAGTTATAAATTGTCATCAAAATCTATTATCAAATTTTTCATCAGTAACAAACGATTTTGTCTGTAATACTATTTACACGGTGCAGCTTGGAGGAGAATTTTTCTGGACATGCAACGGAACGAAATTTACTGGACACGGTGCGAAACGGAGGGCATTAGCTGAGATTTTTCTAGACACGGTGCGGCACGGTGTGCCTACCTGTATATTTCAAATCCACACACACCGTGCTACACCGTGTACACGGTGTAACACAGAGCGTTTCACACGGTGTTTTTTCCACCGAGTGTTGCGGAAAACTCGTGGCCTGTACTGTAACAGAACATAGCACAAAATCAGTCATATATGCGTAATTTTATCAACTTCCTAGTAGGATATGCAATATTGTCTTCAAGTTTACGATAAGAATGTTCAGATTCTCCTCTTGTTTACGAAAATATCAATTGTTTTGTTGCATCCCAATTATTAACAAAACGCCAGCAGTTTAATGTCCTTGATTATCAAAAGGCGTCAAAAGGCGTCTCTGGGCGTGAAAGGGTTGAGGTTACACGTCTTACTAGTATTTAATTCATCTAACTTTCCTCTTCTCACTGTATTTTATTTTAAATATGCGTTAAAAAATTAATCTTGACATTAAGCACTCGAAATTTTAGCTCTATTTTTCTATACAATTTGCACTCACCATTTGAACACTTTTACAGTTTCCTTTATATAAAAATTATGCTCACTGAAAGAGGAAAATATCTTAAGAATAACCCTCTCTGCTATCCAATTAATGTCATTATTTCGCAAAGTGCACGGCCGATACAATGACCTTATCTGCAGATACAATTTTTCATTGAATCAAATACCGACTGACTATTTTTTATACTGATTATTAAGTCATTTTTCCATCCCTGTCTTAAAAACACGACAAGTAGCACACAGTGGGTGTAACCGGTCAAGAGGGGGTGCTTACCTTCATGAAACCTGTGCAATCTCTTATTTATTTTGAGCTAAAAGTATGCTTTGCTCTAATTTTTGTATTGTTTCATGGTTTTTGAGCTTGAATACTGTTCATTAACTACATATATTTTACCGAATAGAAATAAATATTTTGGAAAATATTCATCGTAGAACAGGGTCAAGGATGTGTTTAAGCTAATTATTAAAAATGAAGCATATTTTTTATATTTAATGTCCTGAGTTTACCTAGCAAATATAAAAAGTAACAATTAATGTTGGCCCCATCTGTTTGAAACATTCCATTTAATATATTTTTTACCAAACAAAAATGACGCTTTATGCGGAAATTCAGATGGATGTGACATTTTTATTATTTTGAATTGCTGCACACTTGGTACACAGTTCATACCTAAATAAAGTTAGACATCTCTTCTTTTCCGATCAGGAAATGTTTTTGTTAATGTTTTTTTCTATGAATTTTGATTTGAAAAGAAACCCGACGAAGAAAAAAGGTTTACCTATTTAAACTCAATTTGTGAGATTATTGATATAGAAAGTCTTCTCTTTTAAAATTTAATAAAAAGTATTTTTTTGTGTAATATTTTAGGTACTGTCTTTCAAAAATATTTGATTTGCCGGCGATGATTTCTCTTAATGACACTGCGTAAATGACATCAAATGATCTTTTAAGTCTAGGTCTACAGAGAAACATTGACAGAAACTCAGAAATATGCACAATGAATTATGTATACAATAAAGAAGTGTATGCCTTAAATTTGAATACAAAAAGGAAAAGTGCAGACGGTAAGTCCCAGTTAAAGAAAACCCATGGTGACTTAAGATAACGACCGATGTTAATTAAACCTGAACGGTTTAGAATCAATGTGATTGAGTGTGATTTTTGTAGTACGTAATTTTATTTTTACATGTAAAACATAATCTGATATTGATGTGTAGAATCTCACACATTGAACTGATAACATTCAATTTATTGTTCCAAAGTTTGTTTCTATCCTTAAGTTTTCACTAAAGGTAAGTATATCCAAAAGTTTATTTTCATAATACACGTAGCTTCAAACTATGCGAGGTATAAAGTTAAAGCTTTTTCAGAGTATAAATATATCATTGACTCACAGATAAAAAGTATCATTTGAAAACAAATATCTAAATATATAATTTTTTTTTAGAAAATGAAAATAAATATTTTCTTTCAAAAATGCACGTATTTAGTGCTGTACTTTTAATGATTATAAAGTCCATAATTGTAGAAATAAGATCTTTGTTTATCAATGGAGGGCCATTTTGACGGTTAGTCTCCAAAAAGATGATTTGTATCAGGACAAGGCATCTATAAAAGTCATTTGCATTGTACTTTCGGTTTCAAGTCTTAACATTTGGTCAAAATGAACAGGGAAATCATAGTATCATATTTCCAGAAGCTATCGAAGTCCTACTTGTCCTTTATGATGAATTTCACTAAGAGTCCGGTGTACTTTTCTTCTGAAAAAAAATATTCTTCTTCTACTTATTTGATATGAAGTGATACTTTCTTTCTGATAATAAATTATTTAAGGAATGAATTAAATAGCAACTCAAATTATACTGTATTACCTGGGTTGGGGCGCGCAGTTTACGCTTTATTAACAGCGAAGCGGTTTACAAAAAAGCGTTAACTGCTCCAACCCAGGTTATAGCAGTATAATTTGGGTTGCTATTTAATACATTCCTTATAATTAAATTTTAAATCATTAAGAATATAAAACAAGACAACTTCTCTCTTTAAAACGCCTTCAAATTGTTCATATTTTAAACGTATCGTCAAGCGGGTTGATACGATTTTGTCACTGTGACGTAAACAAACAAGATTATACAATTTAGATTAATTTTTTAACCAATCAAATGATGCGTTACAACCAAAATTTAATCATATATTTATAAATTGTAAATTTTTAACATAATAATTAACCTATTTTTAGAGATATTGTAAAAATAAATTTTTGAGCGTGTTGACCGTTGCTGAAACATTACGTTTATGAATGCCAAATATATAGGAGAACACGATTGTACAAATTTCCAGCTGTTTGTTAAACTGATAGAAAAATATGTTAAGAAAATGAAATTTTTAAAAATGAATTTATTTAGCTTCTTCATAAGTTATGTAAATTTATTATTCATTAATTAGAAAGGATTTGTAGATATTTGTTAAAATGAATCTTCTTTTTTTCAACTCAAAGAAATATATACACTATTTAAAACTCTTGGTACATGGTAAATCATGGTAAAAAAATATAGTAAGGTCCTATTTTTATTGGTACAAAATATATTTTATTTATATATTAAGGCCCCTAGAAAATTAATTTTTCAAACCAAAATTAAACACATAACCTCATCTACTTACAAAAAGCAACCTTGAATGTGAAATCAAATTGACACATAAATTTCAGCTAAAATAACTTGAGGAATCAGTTCAAAAGCTGTGCACTTTGTAACCAAATGACGACCGACAACGTATTGAATATCCTGCAGGGATGTCCTAGTTTTCAACACCAAAAAAGTAAACTTTTAGTATTTATTTTAACGATGCCGAGTCTAATTCGAATGCGCATCACTTTGCGCAGCTTTTTAGTTTCATTCAGTAATTTGTGTGACAGTACACCTTTGAATACAGAATTAACATTATTTGTAACGCCTACTGATCTGAAAATGCAATTTTCCGACAATTATTCGAAAAAGAACGTTGAAATGGCTCTAACAACGTCACCAATTTCGGATGTTGTAAACAATGCATGGCGCTGAAAAATGACGCAGGACTCGCTTGTATGTTCAAGACGCCAATGAATATTATACTAAAAACTGATGATATAACTTCCAGAGAAACATACTAGCAATCTGAAAATTGCTATTTATGCCGAAAAAAAATTGTATGCACCGATAATTCATCAGCAAAGATATGTATTTATACCGTAATATGGCAATTTTAGAGGTATTTGGCTTCGAAAAAATAAACTTAGTAATTTCTACCTAGACCAATCGAGATGGTGAACTTTTTTTGAAATTTCACATTTTTGTTTTTTTTTTTGAGATTTTTTACATGCATTTTCTTTCAATTACGTAAATGAAAAAGAAATCCTTAGGGCAGAAGTACAAAAAATATGAAAAAAATGTAATAATTTGGCAATTTTCCAACAAATTCCAATAGGTCCAATAGTAAAGTTTGACAACATTTAAGATGGCCCACTGAGAAATCGGGGTGGTAAACATTAGATTTTTTAATCCTTAAACAATAAATATAACGGTAAAAATTCATTATCAAAAAATTATCAAAATCCCTAGGGCAGAAATAATTAGAATCAGCCTCGTTAAGAGAGGTTTTCAAATATGAGCACTAAAATAGTTCTAAATTAGCTATGCTCGTGATCATTTTAAGTTTTTCTAAATCTTCCTATAACGGGACATAAAAACTGCAATTTATAAAAATTCATTTTTTTTTTAATCTGAAAAAAAAACAACATGTATTACTTTTTTTCGTACTTTTTCTATTAAATATTTAATTAATACGAAGATCATTCAAAAGATACGTAGTCAATCATTTATGTTTCTTAATGGTCATATTATTTCGTAAATAAAACATTTATTTTGTCGAAGTGTGAAGTTTCATCCCATTTGAATAAATAAAACTCACGTTAGCCAATTTAAAAGCAACATGTTCATTTTTTGGTACCACGGAGCATGGTTATCCAACATTAAAACGTCAAAAACGACGTCAAGAAAGTTTCTGAAAATTGTTCTGCTGTTTAATTTCATACATGTACATGGTTTGTAGCGTCTTCTCCATTCATAAAAACGTATCCCTAACACTTTCACTGCCAGGAACATGTTTAGTTCCTAGACGGTACCGTTTTTTAGAAACCTTTAAAGTTATGCACTGAAAATGGCTCCTTGTCATGAATTTACAAGTGAGGTTATGAGAAAATCCGCCCGTTTAAAATTGGATTAAAAATAAGTATTTATGCCTCCTAAGAGTATGTCATTCAGTTGAATGGCATAAAGAAACATGTATAACAATAATATTAAGAGGTATTGATATTTAACAAAAAAGGATAAAACAGGTACATAGGTGCATGAAAGATACAAATGTGATCCCCCTGAGACTTACTAGGAATTAAATTATATCCGACGGCTTATGATTTAATAAATGTGTCATAGCAGCATAAATTTATTATCTGTGAATATATGGGAAAAACAACATTTTAAGTAATATAAAAAATGTAAAATTTGTATTTGAGATAAATATGTCATGATGTTCAGAACTAATGGAACAACCCCTGAAAGCTATGCATAACTTGTACTGATTAATGACAATGGTCTTCAGAAGAAATAAAGGAAAAAAATGACAATATATATGACTACATCTTCGTACGGACTACGGGTGTTTTAAACAGAATGGAAATCGCAATTATTCTTCACCCACGAATTTGCATTTTCCACGAATTAATAAACAATTGGTCCAATATCATATCTCCTCCACTTGAACGAGTTATGTAAAGAAACTCATGAAAAATGACTCCATATGTAGAGATATATTGTACATGTATCCTACTTAGGTTATTTTATACAAGAAAGTTAATATAGCAATTCTTATATTAATTTGATACTACTTTTTCTTTAAATATTGATCTGGAGTTCTTTCCCATTCCGTTACAGTGTACATGTAGCTGTGTTAAAGGACTCACAAATGTGTTTTTCTATTGTAAAATAAAATCTTTTAAATGACAAAAATGAAAATATTTTGATAAATGATAAAATAATTATTATATTCTCTGAACAAGATGTGCTTGTAAAACTCTAATGCCATCGTATGAAAACAAAGTAAAGATTTGACTTTGCTTAAACGCAAAATAAATAAGTTGGTACTCAAAGTATGGTCTTCTCATAAGAAAAACAATTGTGAAATATGACGCCCTAGCACCACCTGTTCAAAAGTTATGACAAGTTTTAAATACATATGTGAAACATGAAAGTCATAACTCTACTAGATAAAAAAAAATTACGGGCAAAGTTTAACATTAATTTTTTGTGGACAAACAGACATACAGAGACACATACAGATGTACATGACAAAATCTATATGTTCCTCTAATCTCTAATCTTCGCTTACGTAGTTATAAACGAAAGACACTGTCTAACGCTTATTATCTCTTTGTATTGAAATTTCAATAGAAGATTGTTATAAAATGATGTATCTCTTTCTCATCCCACAAGAAATCCTGCTCTTGAGAAGAAAGAAAACATATAGTCATTGTTTGAAAAAAAAGTATAAATGTTTAGCAATAATTGACTGGCGTGTATAAAAAGCACCAACCTTTTTGTTTCTAATCTGTATGACAATTTATCATGAAACATCATCAATACAGTGAAACAAGGCACAATTACATACGAAACATATTCGTGCAAAACTATGTAGAACTTTTTTTTAATGTTAAATGTACTCCAATCTGCGCAGGGGTGATAAGGAAGCATACAAAATATTCTACCTTGACTAAATCGGTGCTACATTATGACGTCATAGTAGGCGAGATTACGTCAATTTTAGAAAACAAGTTTTCGTAATATTGGTATTTAGAGATTTAATTTAACTCTGGAAAATGAATAGAAACGTGCAAACATTCACAAAAATAAAATGTTTTTATTTTGTTATGCTTTATCTGTCATCTTGATTAAAATCTACCAACGATGACGTCAATGTGTACATCAAGTAACTTGGAAATCGATTATGTCGTGTAAAGAGAATTTGGCTGAGACGACATGTGCAAAGATACGTAAAATGGAGTTTTAAAGGAAATATCCTGAACATTATGTGAAATTCATATGGAATTCAGTTAAATAAACAGGTATACTAATTTATTTTCATTGATTATATTCTCTTTCGAAGATAGTAAGCTATATACGTATCCCGGTCGGCCTTTCCTCTGTCGTTCGTGACAAAAATAATGCAATAGAACAACAATAAGCTGGATATTTCAAAACATAAGATTTGTATAGTTGGAAAGTTTGCTTTATAGCAAACATTGAAAGTGCTGCTAGAATCCCGAGTTAAGCATGGTTTTACGAAAAATCTCGGTTCATATGCATAAAATTCAAAACGTAGGGTAAGGTTTCGTGCGAATATGTGGAATAATTATTTTACTGAAAAGACTGGGGGATTCTAGCAGCACTTTCTCAGCTAAAAAGATGTTTTTTCAACAACATTATTTACACAAAGAAATTATTAAACTCCGGGGTATTGTTGTTCTGTTAGCTTTTTTATTAAGGAAAATTTCGCTATTTATAGAAGTCATGTGATGCCGTGGTGGTGGTGCACGTCTTTTCTTGCACGGAACGGTTACATGTAGCTTTGTGGACGGTTCGGTACGCTTTGTGCACGGATCGGTTCGGTTTGTTTCTGAGGTGTAGTAGCAAGGTTAAGGGTCTGAAGCTAGGGTTTTGCGATATTGTCCTGGACGTTAACTTGATTTTTAGCATCTTGGTTTCTTTTTCAGAGTCAATATTTTACTGTTAGCATAATTTATGCAATGCTGCCTTACACATAAAAATAGAAATGTAAAAGTGTCCTACATTGAATCACTGTGGCAGTTTTCTTTTGCCAAATAGCATCTTTTCTCTGGATTTATTTCTAAACAGGCAGGATCTGAAACATAGAATAAATGAAATACGAATGCAATGCGATCAAATTAATACAATTGTTTCCATTTATATTTCATATAAAAATACGAATTACATTTGTAAACTTCATTTGTATTGTAGGCTTCCTCTGGACAACCACTAAGAAACGTTGAACAGTTAAGAGCGTCCACGTGTCCAGTGGATACAGCATAAGGGCACAAATCTTTAAATTAGATAAATCATATTATGTAAATTGTTACATTAACAGCAGTAGTATAGAAATCAAATTACAATATTGTTTGATTATATTCAAGAAGAATAGGCTGACTCACTAGCTCCATATCTGCCAATACTCCCTTGAAGACAAAACTCCACCAGTGAAGATCTGTCATCATTAGGTACACATTAGTACAGGTTTCTCCCAAGTGTGTCATTAGGACACTGTAACTTAATGCCATTGTTCAGCCAAGAACTGGCGTTTGTAGGACATGACGTCACTGGCTTTAGCTCCACGCCCATTTCCTAAATTATCTATTTTATTAATCTTGATCAATCACTTAATTGAAATCACCAGAGAAATAAAAAGAAAAAAAATAAATTATTTGGTATTTTGAAGCTGTTTGACTATGATTAAATACAGACCTTTCTTTGAAACCTCTCACCCTCAGATAACATGTACTTACTGAATAATGTCCTTTCCAAAATAGCTAAAACCTTATTGTTACGAAACACATGGAGGATCACTTTTCAAATATGATTTCCCGAAAAATTCACCTCCCACTCAATTTTACACATTCTGCAAAAAAAAAAAAAAAAAAAAAAAAAAAATTCACATAAATTGTTTAAATATCAAGAGATATAAAACTAGATGGGAATAACAAGAAAAAGATGATTTGTTCATCGTTCTTAGCTTTACTGATAAATATAGAGTAAAAACGAATATCTGCCGATGCATACAAAAAAGTGTAAAGTGTATCAGCATGTTTTCAAGTTGCCATACTGAATGTTTCAATCTGTTGCTGCATAATAATCTTTCCGAACATACACTGTATGTAATAATTAACTTGAATGCTCAGGATTTTGAGTAATTTCGATTTCAAGATACAAAAAATATCTGTTATCTTTGTTTCAATGACTTGCCTTCATTGTCATGCATTAAATGGTTTATAAACATATTTGATTTATCTTACATATAAAATAGGCCTATGCTGTCATATCTAGCCATCTGCGAGGGAATACAATGGACACAATGGGTTGAATATATCATTCACCTTGGGAAATTCTTTTGACGCACCTTTATCAAGATTTTTTCTCATTCTTCTAAACTTTCAAGACACATCGCATCTCAAGGTTTTAAGTTACATCCATTCGTTGAAGTGCGCATTGAAACATACAGAAAATGATACCTTTAAATTGAGAAACACCGACGTCTTTCGAACGAACGTAAATCGCCCTAACTTCCCGTATCTCGATCGTTTTCTCGGGACCAGTGATTGCAGCAGTGTAAAATTTAAAATCGGAAAAAAAATAAGTATTTGTGTAAAACAGAATGGTTAGTGTTTTAAATACCTCAGTTGTAATTGAAAATTGCTCATGTCAAATTTATATTATAATCACTAACAATATTTAAAAAAAGCGAACAGAAGAAAATACATCATAATACTTTAGACGTATTAGGAAACTCGTTTGTCATGCGTCAGTAATTAAACGTTTACAAGCTAATCCATAGAGTGCGCCTTGTTCGCATGGGGAAAAGTTACTTTTTATACAGCTTGAAAAAAAATAATAAATCCGTGCAATCAAGTAAATATGTGGTGCGCTTTATAAAGTGTCTTGTATTGAGATTGATCGATCGAGAGAGAGAGAAAGAGAGAGAAAGAGAGAGAAAGAGAGAAAAAAAATTCTTTTTTAAATTTATTACAAGCTAATTCAGAGAATTTGTGTCCCCCGCTTAGGGAAAAAGTAAACAATGCACAGTTCGTGGGGAGGGGGGGGGGGGAGTCGGATCCCCCTGACTGAATTTGTAGAATTATAAAATGTATACATGTATACTGAAGCAAATAAAATATGGCAATATGGATATAAAGATTTGATTGCTTATTCTTTTTTATGTGTATAGAAGATTCTTTTTATATGGAATATTTAACACTCTGT
Source organism: Saccostrea cuccullata (assembly GCF_032062105.1). Lineage (NCBI taxonomy): Eukaryota > Metazoa > Mollusca > Bivalvia > Ostreida > Ostreidae > Saccostrea > Saccostrea cuccullata. Next base: position 54,234 of record NW_026932847.1, read on the forward strand.
AATGATGATCTTATGAGTTTGTACAAGCCACTCCTAATAAATTTTTCATTTCTCCTGCTGATACTATTATTTAGTTTAAAAAAAGTATTTCGGGAACAAAAAAAATATGAGTCGCCGGGGAATCGAACCCGGGACCTTTCACATGTGAAGCGTGAGACATACCACTAGACCACCGGGTCGCTCTACCGGAAAGCAAATTATATTCAATCATGAAGTCACATACATGTATACATTCATGTTCGGTATTGTCAAAACTTTACACAATATACGGTATTTGTTTGATTTAGCCTTAATTAAACAGTTCTAACAGATGTAATAAGAACATAACGTCCGCCGAGAACCTGTTTAATACGCAATAACTTTCCTCATGCCCCTGTGCTAAAAATAGCGACATGTAATACAATAAATACTAATAAAACAAACGGGGCGGGGCACTTTGAGAGGAGTGAGAGAGGTCCTAGGGAGTTTTGGTATAATATTACATAGCAAAAGTTCAAAATCTTCTTGAAATATCGCCCGAAAATGATAGTGTTTCAAACAAACAGAATGTATAAATTTATGACCTTGAACTTTGACCTTTTGACCTCAAAATCAATAGGGATCTTCCTTAGACCACAGGGAGTTGTTATGTAAAATATCAT
>NW_026932848.1:0-55522 GCF_032062105.1 Saccostrea cuccullata
TTCATAAAAACCCTTTGCTTCTGTAGAATATCAAGCACAGTTTCAAGGTGTGTAATACGTTCTTTAAAATTGCCTTTGATCTCATTAAGTTTTTGAAAATGTGACACCCAAGTTGATGGATCAACGGCAGAGCTTCTTTATCCCCTTTTTGTGCCCTTAAGTTCATTTAGAAGATTCCAATACTGTTCAATCTTATCATGTAATGTCGCCAGCTGTTCAAGAATCGACTGCCTATATTTTCTGTATTTTCATTTTCTTAATTTTCTGTACTCCCTATGAAGCTTATAAAAGTGATTTTAAAGTGGTCGGTCTTTTGGAAATTTTGAGTATATTTGACCATATCTAACCAAATTTTTTCAGGGTTTACAGCAAAACTTATAACATTTGTGATATAATAAGAAAACTTATTCAAAAATGAAATATTCTAGATTGTAACCTTTCATCACACAGTGCAAGCTGAAATTTATATGATGAATCATTATCCCAAATATATTTTGGTTCAAGCTGGTAAATATTACCCTCTGTATTGATTTGCTTGATATTATATGAAGCTGTTAATGTCCATTCAAGTTTGCAGTGTGTGTCTGAAAGGACTGGAATAAAATCATTCACTCTAAAGTGTAAAATTTGATCAAGAATATCTTCAGACACTATAACATAATCTACAACACTAGCCCTATTTGAAGTATAATATGTGTAGTGGCAAAATATATCACCAAGGGCTCGACCATTTAATATGCGTAATTGATTGCTAATGCAGCAATCAATAAGTTCTTTGCCCCTTTTATCAATCATTTTATCTGGACTTTGTCTGTTTAACAAGTTCCTGTCAATTGGATAGTTGTCAAAAATAGGTTCAAAATATTCATCATCTTAAGCAATAAAATCTGGTTCTTCAGCTACCCTGGAGTTAAAATCCCCACATAGAAGAATGTCACCCGTGTTTTAATAAGTACACAAATCTGCTTCAATACAGTCAAGAATATATTTGTCTAGCCCCTGGGTATATGTAGAGCCACCAGGTGGGTAATATACAAGGCAAATAAACAGGTCTTTCTTAAAACCAAAGAATTTTTTTTTCCCAAGTTTAACCCATTGGTAATCGGGATTTGTGTTTTTTAAAATTCTGATATGATTTTTCAAACAGGTTTTGTAAAATTGCCTATCCACCAAAATGACGCTGGTTGTGTTTGGATGCTGCTCTACATATTGTATGAACATGAAAATGACCAATGTTTTGAATGTTTGATTCATTGCCCAAATGAGATACAGCTAAGGTCGCATTTATTAATTTCTTTTATAAACAAGGGGTCTTGTGTTTTGTCATAGTATTTTGACTTCAAACTCCCAGTGTTCCAAAAACAAATTTTGATAGATGATTTGAATCCTGTGTTATTTTGCATTTGAATCTATTGATTTAAACAAACTTGTTTAAAATAGGAAGCAAAAGAGTATGATATTCTGCATTGTAGTATAACCTACTCTATATCCACTAAAGCATAAAATACAGCTTTACTTCCAAATCAGTAAGGGAAAAAATGAATAGATATGTATGAAATATATCAGACAAAAGAAAAAAACCGCGATAAACAAGAAAACAAAGCAACAACTACAAGGACTACTTACACTACAATATAGCTGATACTATATACTATCCGTATGGATTACAGTCCCTGAAACGTTCTACTTTCCCACCTGAACGGTGAACGAACGCTGAATGAACGCAGAGCGAACGGCGAGTGAACGTTGTGCGAACGGTGAACGGTGAGTGAACGCAGAACGCGAACGGAGCGCGAACGCGAGCGCAATGTGAACGGTGAACGAACGGTGAACGCAAGATGATTTATTTATTCGGAATGCCTTCGGTCTTTTCCTTGTATTGAAATTATTCTTTTATTCTATTATTCAAATGTCAAAAATAAATATAAATACACAATAGATAAACAAAAGAGAAATAAATAAATAAATAAATAATAATAAAAAAAAAATTCTACACATATGTATGTTTAAATCAATATTTTAATAACATGATTTTAATCGCCGTCAAACGTGTATTTGTTTCCGCGTGTAGTTAAAAAATAAATTAATCTTAAACAGTAAATAATTATGCTTATTCTTTTAACAAATAAAATAATGTGGACTTTAGAAAATAAAATTACTACTGAGATAAACAATAAATAAATAAATAAATAAATAAATAAATTTATTTATTTATTAATCAATAAACAAATAAAAACATTTTTTCTGCACATACCAATATGTTTAAATCGATATTTTAATAACATGATCTTAATCGCCGTCAAACGTGTATTTGTTACCGCGTGTACTTAAAAAATAAATAAATCTACTAATATAGTAAATAATTATGCTTATTCTTTTCACTAATAAAATAATGTGGACTTCTGAAGATAAAACTGCTACTTATAGAATGAATCAATTACATTGTACGTTGTTGAAACAACCGTACATGTATTTCCGTGCCAAAGCGATTCTGAGTAAAATAACGGATTTTTTTTTTAAATTCACAATTATCTCTTGACATTGACTGTTATCGTACTGCATAAAAATTCTCGTTTTATTTAAATTCTACTGAAAAATATTCTATATTTATGTGCCTTTTTATTCTTTTATGACGATTATTTTAGCTAACTTCTTCATGTATCTGTAGACATTTCCCGCCCGTGATTATACTCTGTCAAGATGTTGAAAAGAGGCATTCAAATTATTTGTAATACATGTGTAGATTAAATTTTCAAAACTAAATAAGTAATGTGTTGTTATAGTTTTTATTGAACAGAGAAATGTTCGAGAGAGAGAGAGAGAGAGAGAGAGAGAGAGAGAGAGAGAGAGAGAGAGAGAGAGAGAGAGAGAGAGAGACACATCGAGTCTGAGATATATGTTGTATCAAATAAAAATTCTAATTATTTTTCCTAAATATTCCAAGCAATAAAGGTAATAACGGTAATCTTTTTTTTTTTAGATTAACAAATCCATTTGACAGTAATAATTGATTTTTATTTTCTATCATCGAGTTCACACAGTTCACAGGAAGTCCGTGCTATATTTGTAGTAGCGTGCTTGTGCTGTCAATCAAAATAATTCGACACAGTGGAGGTGTGGAAATCGGGTTTCACCGAACATGCCGAAGGCAAGGTGTCACTTAGTATTCCAAGAAATTTTAATATTTTCCCCTATCATTTCTAGATCTGATTTTTGCATTTCTGCAGAAAAAAAAATAATTCGAATATATACTTGGAAGGATTAAGTTTTAAATTGAATTTGAAACATATTCCCTGCCAATTTAAAATAATACTGTCGGCACAAGTTTGTACTAAAATACTATTGTTTAATGACTGTTTGATGTTGGTTTTACTACTGATTTTCTTGTGTTACAATAAAAATTAAATATTAATTAAAATATACTGAAAAAACTCAATAAGAATTTTATTTCGGGAGAAAAGGCACCGGGAGGAGGGGGGGGGGTTCTTAATTATACTGAATAGCAGAAAAAGATATTTTTGAAACATGTTTAGGTACGGAGAAGGAAGGAATTTTTCTTCTCTAATAATAAACTATTTTAAACAGCTGGTCTTTTTTAAAATTTCAAACCACACCATCAAATTAATTAGCTCTAAAGATATTTAATTAACTGAATATTTGCAGTACTGTTCAGAAATATATATCTTTTTATGTATTCTTGTCCTGTAAAAGACTTGGATTAATTATTATATATCCATTAATAATTTGTCCTCTTTAAAATTACATCAAATTGATGCCGTGCGTGAAGCATTTGTACATTGCCCTTTTTTGAATTTAATATTTTAGCATCGTTCAACATACATGTATGTACTTAATGTATTAATTATTTTCCAGGGAAAATTCATGAAATAAGTAACAGCTGAGTTATAATAATATAAATATAAATATCATAAATAATTTTTGCAACGAAATAATTATTCTTTTAACACGATATCTAAGTTATTTAATTAAAAAACATGTAAATCCTTACCATCAAAAAGATAAGTCCTTTCACTTCGGAGTTCCGAATGACAATGAAGACTGAACGATAAGTGAACGGTGAACGCAAGGTGAACGCAAAGTAAACGGAACGAAGAGCGAACGGTGAACGCGAGCGCACGGTGAACGGTGAACGTAATACTGTGAACGAAGAGCGAACGGTGAACGCACGCTGAACGAACGGTGAACGAACGCTGAACGAACGGTGAACGTACGGTGAGCGAACGGAAAAATGGAAAAGTAGAACGTTTCAGGGACTGTAATTCAATGCTTATTATATTGATAATGCCGTCACTAATTTATCTAATAACATTTGTAATTCATGTTATTATTAATAACATGTTTACAACTGACTACAATTGGTTGTATTCCAACTTCATCTAAAAGAAATGTCTGGACTCTTCTGCATTTAAGAAGGATTCATGTATTCCTTTTTGCCATTAAAAATGCTTGGAAAATAACTGGAGAAATGGAATGATTTGTTCAATTTGTTTAGGGATCTTATCGGTAATTGGAAACAAATGTCTGGAACCTTCTTTATTTATGACGGCTGTATCCATATCTTTAATAACAACTGAATGCAATATATTTTCTTCATGTTTTGTAGGGATCTTTCCGTCAACAAAATTACCGTAATACAGGACAATGCCTTCAATGGTTTACAAAACCTTTCTAAACTGTAAGTATTTAGTCAGTTTGACATTCTGTATATGAACTTATTTTACTACTAGTTAGCAGCATGTACGAGGGCCGTTCAAAAATTACGCGGACTGTGCTATTATTTACTCTTACAGACGTCATATAGTTATAAAATTTCACAGAAATATAGATCTTAATTATTCCAATAAATGTTGGGCAAAATATCTGTATTTTAAAAAAATTCTGCTAAAATTTTCTGTATGTTGATATAGCTGATGAAGAGGAACGGAGCACGACAAAAAAATTGAAGCAAAAGCATGCGGAATCCAAAATTTAACTCATCTATTTTCTATAATTCGCGATATTTTTCGACAATTTTCTTAAATGTAGCTATAAAATGTTCTATTATTATGTATTCAGATTTCTGACGTGATATTTGAAGTACTAACAGAAATATAGTGATTTTTCCCAAATGCGATTACCGTGAAAACGACTGTGAAAATGACGTCTCCCGAATTGACGGCGCACCAACTTTTATTAAATTATATGTAATTCTTCAGATATCGCCAACATAGATCCAAAATATGCATAATAAAACATGTAGTAAACGAGGGTATTCGTGACATTCGTCCACAAATAGCAAATTGAAATTTTAGACCGTTAGATATCTGTAAAAAGGCTATACGGGAGGACGGGAAGAAGATTATCAATGGAAACTTTAGCCGGATTGTAAAAAACGTGATTGAGAGTCAATAATATCACACTATATCTGATAAATACCTGCAGTTTTTGGTTTTAAAACAAAAAAGAATATTCTCTACTTGTTAAATAGATTTTAGGCTTGACATGAAATGTAGTTTGGATGTTGAGTAGATAAAGTAACTCAAACTGTAGAGGTATTGTTGGGAAAATGTTCACTTGATAAAATGAAAACTCAATCACATATTTTTTTATAATGCCTGCGACGTCGAAGATTTTGCTGCTCCGTGACTTAATGCTATGTCCTGACAAATCACTCAAAATTGATACCAATTTACAACATTTTTACATGAAATTTTGAAGACCATATAAGTAAAGATTCTTTCATATTATGTTTGTCATTTTGCCCGATTCTGTCGTCAAATATTTTTTGTGTGCAGCAAGTCCCCGTAATTTTTGAACGGCCCTCGTACACATGGGAATGTACCTTACCATTACGTGTGCAAAAATGTCTTTTCCCCATACATATTCAGAACCTGACTCCCGAATCATGAAACAGGCTTAGACTTAAGTGACATTTTCAATCACCTGTAAAATATTTATTAAATACTGTTTTACATCTATTTACATGTTGATTGGTTTGGGTAAAGGATACTCGGACTCCTAATGTTAAATAACGGTTTCCTTTTAGATAGCAGGAAAAATTCGGAATATATTTTGTGATATTAATATTACGCTTAAAGTAAATAAAAAGTAAACGATGAGTCATTTAAAATTAAATTAAGTAGTTCACCTAGGAAGCGAACAAGAAACACCATATCTTCACTTCCTTTCTTCATCTCTAGTTTTTCTTCCGGGATATTTTTTCTGCCTTGATTCCTACTTCTCACAAATAATGTATTGTTAGTTATTTTTCTGTTTACCTTCATCTTCTATTTTTCAGTCAATTTTCAATTACGTACGAGCATAATAGAGGTTTAAAGGTCAAAGTAAGGCATCCATTGTAAACATTAATTTTCACAAAAGTTTATTACCAAGCGAAAACCAAATTCTAACATAAGTCATGAGAAGAAAGGATATGGAAAAACTTTTTTGTTGTGATGGTTGTAAAAAAAATCAATAAACATGTATTGTGAATGCTTTCGAGACGCTGCAACATGGGAGGATATCGAGATAATGAACATGGAAGAATAAAAGTGCATGTAAGGGTATTAGCATTTATTCAAATTCTTATACAACAAATTAAAATTGAAACACATGATTTTTTTTTTCAATGTTAGATTCTCTTAATAGATATATTGTATGAAATGTTGTAAAACAGAATATAATCTAAATACAATGAGAGCTCTGCTTGGGTTTTAGCAAAAAAGAATGAACCAAAATATAAAATTAAAAGAAAATGTCTCGTACTGCACGTAATAAATATCTCATTGTGATGCATAAATTCTAAAATGTTCTTTTTTTTACCCGTTTTCAGACATAAACAATTTAACTTCTTTTTAAGCAATAATACATTTTATGTGTATAACAGTGTGCCTCCTTCCACCATGAACACAATACATTCTACAACAAAAATAGATTTCAAACGATTTTTTGTACCTGGTGGGTCTTTTACATACTGGAATTAAAATGATTCATCCCTGTTTTCATCTACTTAGTCAACTTTTGGACAGGGCATAAAACACGGACTCTATGAATTTCCAAAGATCGGGCAAGTTCCATAGAAGAAATATTTATAGTCGACCGGTCAAACCCGCCTTCAGCCCAAAGAATGGACCCGGTAGACAGATATACTGTAGTCAAATTAAGTATAAAATGGACATAAAATTGGAATGAAAAACGTCAACTAATAAACCAATGGCAGGTTAATTTTGCTGTGGAAGGTCATTATGACAACGCAAGTAACTTAAGGCAATGTATAAAGATTTCTATGCAATTGACTAATTAAAACGCATAAGGGCTGAACTTATGACACAGGAAAAAGTTGAAATATGTTTTCTTATACAAACCCACGTCATGCCCTAGTCAGTGCCCATTATGACGTCATGTTATGACATCATAGACCTGAAATACACAAGTTTATAAGGAACATAAAAAATAGCTTCGGCGCAAGGGCATATTCAACTTTGTTATTCACAAACAAGGAATTATTAGAGGCAGAATATTACAAGGATTTCTGATATTGCTGGATAATTGTCGACAGTGCAATTACTTAATTGTTATTCAAAAGTTTTAAGCTGAAACAGGGTAAAAATTCACTGTCCGGTGTAAGTTTCCCAAAATTTTCACCAAGTGAGAAAGCGCGCAGGATTTGTGCAGCAATTTTATTCATTTTTAAAGCATTCTTAATAGTATTTTACTTTATTATTTTAAAATTGTTTAGGGTGTGCCCTTGCGCCGGTGTTATTTTGTTGATGTGTTTATTACCTTGATTGGGAAATATCAATTACGTCACAATACGATGTCACAATGTGCATTTGTTTTACAATGCTGTGTGTACCTAAGAGGCAGTCCACCGAAAAAAACAGGCAGTATTGTATTACATGTAATAGGCGGCACATCGAATGTGAGGAATATTTTATTAAAAACAATATCAATGTAGTCCAATATTGTTTTTAATAAAATATCAAATATTCCTCACATTCGATGTGCCGCCTGTTAATACAATATCAGTATAGTCCAAGTCCTGTGGGGATCCGGGTTGGAATAGGTCCTCAGTACCCATTTCCTGGTCGTAAAAGGTGTCTAAATGGGGCGGTCCTTCGGATGAGTCCGTGAAAACTGAGGCCCCGTGTCACAGCATGTGTGGCACGATAAAGATCCCACCCTGCTCAAAGGCCCTAAGTGCCGAGCATAGGCCAAAATTTGCAGCCCTTCACCAGCCATGGTGAGGTCTCGATGTCAGTGAAATATTCTGAAGAGGGACGTTAAGCAGAATACAATCAATTAGTCAACAATGTAGTCCAAAAGGAATAATGTAATTGAAGATTTGTTTGAAAATTGCTTATTTAGTAAAATATCCTTGTGTTTTGTGTATTTGAATTCTCCTATATAAACCATTGAATGTATATCAGAAACAAAGAACTGTAATTTCTAATACGTTTTTAACAGGACTATAATTCACACTTAACTAAATCTAGAAATATTTCATCTTTTTGTTTAAAAAAATAAAATCGGTGGGAAAAACACTTGCGATAGTAGTTTTCTGGCAAAATATAAAGACGTTTTTGTGAAATTTTGTGATGCAAGAGTTATATCCCGTGACATCGCTAAATCTGCTAAACACCATTTTGTCGGAATCCTAGTGAAATATTTAGAATCGATACACTAAAGAAAATTATTAAACAAAAAATAACTAATTTATTTTCAAAATATTGTTCATTTTCGCATCCAAACGTGATATTTAGATAAAAATTGGCTCTATTATTCAGGTTGAATCCACGTTTCCATTGATGTATCAGTGACGTCATATGCCTGATTAATATTGCGTCACAATGAAATAGTTGCGAGTTTTCCATAGAAGTTTGTAAATTCTTTGCGTAAAACTGTAAAGAAAAAGATTTTTTAAAAAAAAAAATGAATTTTCTGTGTAAATACTCTGAAGAGTGATTTATTTTATACACACGGGCGGCGTCTCAGCTAGATGTATTTAAACAGACCGTTTTGAAAAGTACTTTTACACATGTCGGAGTCATCTAAAAATGTCAATACTATCGAAAACAAACTGAACTCTGATCTTAACAAGCTAAAGGTTTGGTCGAAGAAATGCTTCTTAAATTCAATCCTTCTAAAACTAAAGCAAAGGTTTTTTTAGCCTGAGAAAAAGTGTTACTTATCCTAAACTTTTTTCCAGCAAAGTCAACCAGAATTTGTTTCTTCTCATAACCATTTAAGGATTTTTTTCTCACAAGATCTTAGTTGGTCTACACATATCGATATTATTCTAGTTAATGCATATAAAAAATTAGGCTTGTTAAAAAAACTTTAATTTGTAGTCAAACTCTTTCACTCATGTACACAACCTTTATTAGGTCACAGATAGAATACGCTTTCTTGGTGTGGGGTGGATGTAATGTAGGCGAACAGCGAAAATTAGAAAAATTACAACTATATGCTGCTAGAATCGTCACAGGCTTAACTCTGTTAGCTTCTAAAGATGCACTTTTCTTTGAAACAGGATAGGAACCATTAAATGAAAGAAGGAAAAAGACTAGACAAACTACAATGTATAAAATTGATAAAAACCAAGTTCCTGAATATCTCACAGATATAATCCCAAACTCAATTACTCTGTAATTCATCAAGATACAGTACGCGAAACTCGCAGAATTATAACATACCCAAATGCAGATTGCAAGCTTATAAGTCAATTTTCGTTCCCCTTGTTATTGATGAATGGAACTCATTACCTCTTAATGTAAGAAATCCTTCCTCGTTATCTATTTTTAAAAAGTATATTTCTTACAATAAACAAATGCCACCCTCTTACTTCAGTTACGGAGTTCGACGCTTAAATATAATACGTAAGAGGCTTCGACATAACTGTGTGATTAATAGCGATCTTTTTCGATGTAATATAATCTTGAGTCCACTATGTTTTTGTTGAAGAGTGGAGGATACTCATCATTATTTCTTCTCATGCAAGAAATATACAGAAGCCAGAAAATAATTTTTTGACAATTTTTTTTTGCAAATGGGCAAATTACATGCTGTCGATACTCACACTTTACTTTGAGGAGTTGAAACGTTAAATGATATTGAAAATGAATACCTATTTTCTATTGAACAATCTTTTATCAAAGAGTCAGGACGATTCGCTTGATACTATAATTATTTCTTATAGATTTTATACAGCATGTGTATTACATAAGGAATGTATTCTATTGAATGTGTGTTGCTCTGATTATAATATATTCGAGGTTTTTTTGTTAATTCATTTATTCATAAGCTGAAACCCATGTATGTAAATATGTTTGATATAATGCCCATGTAGGGAAAGAGCTTATTAAGTTTTTAGAACTTTTGCCCAATCCCAGTTTTATATACAATAAAATATGTTCAAATCAATCAAACATGCCGTAGAACTATTTTTTAAAAATGATTTACTAGAATATGCGTAAAAATAATTGTGAAGTGTTTATAATGGACGATTCTTATAAAGTTTGGAATCAATGATGAATATTTAAGATTTATGCAACATTTAATTGAGAGTTGACATGTTTACTTCATGATATTAGTAAAAACTTAAATATGTTTATTTATGTAGTCAAATCAATATAAAAAATCCGCGGTATACGATTAAATAATAAAAAAAGTTATAAAAATATATATTTACTTAGTTAGATTACTGCTGAACTCCCCACTATAATTTGGCACTAAAGCGGAAGATGGTTTAGTTAACCCTTTTTTTAATATATTATTTTATTTTTATTATGCGATTGAAACAATTACACACTCACATTTAATATGGGGTTCAAATATGTGACTATGTTGGCCAATTCTAAAATTTTTTCACGTACACCTTCCTCCTTTTCCCCTTCTTTTTGCTTGCGATTTATCGGCTCTTAAATAATGACACTATATTGTCTTTATCTTCATATTCATATAAAAACAAATTAAGTAAAAGAGGTAATTATAGGGGAAAGGCTTTACAGATGATCGGTAAAAATTTTGGATAAAGTCGAGACTGTGCACATCAAAATGTTTTCTGTATTTAGTAAAGTTTACTGAATTTCGCCACCGATAGAATTTAATTCTTTAATTCCTGAAAAAAAAATAGAAAAAGACATTTTACTTTAAGATAAATAATGAAGTTAGAAAACTGTCTGCTCTCAGTTGTTGCATAATGCATATACAAATACACTTTTTGAAGCACCTTGTTTAAGAAATCAAACAGATGGTTTATTCATGTAATTTTCATGTACGTAAAATACATTTGTGATTTAAATAATATATACATTGAATATATGTTTACACTCATTTAAAAATAGAAAACTGACTGAAGCAAAATAAAAGACAGGCATATTTTTCTGATTAATTATGATTTAGAGCCAGATAGAGGAAATATTTCTAAATTTACGGTAAAAACCGACCCCGATTGAAATAAAACTGATCCCGATCGAAATTAATGCAAAATTTATAATTTTATCAAACTAAACGCATCTACCACTTACATATCATGCAAAAAATCATAATAAATATTTTTTTTAACAATAATGCAACAAAAGAGCCAAATTTTATCGAAACAAGTATAGTATTTTATTATTTATCAATTCCGATCAGGATCGGTTTAGTTTGGGATAAAATCATAGATAATAGATAAATTTGACTCCTTTTATTTCTCTCAATATAACTGTTCCCACCAATTTTATTAAGTGATTCAAATGTTTGTACTTTCTTTTCATAATGACATACGGAAAAAAATTCTGTTATAGTAATGTATTGGATTTTATAACGTATCGAAAATTGGATACTGAATTCAAAAAATCACTTGTTAAACTTAATTTTGGACCACATATTCTTTTCTAAAGAAATGTAATCTGGAGTCTCATTCATTATAAAAAAAAAGGTTAGAGTCTATGCTATAAATAAAATTGATTGACACATCCAACTTTTGAGTATCTGTTACATAATAAAACAAAATAAAAACCTAGTAATTTTTTACCCTCATGTTGACCTTTTTGCACTTAAACTTAGGCAACTACTAAAAATAGGACTAGAGGACGAATATTTTTTTTTTTGATGTTTTCATGTGTAAAGACTTGCTTTACTAAGTCTACTTGCAAAAATTATTAAAATCCATGACATGCGATGGGCCACCCATTGCCTGGATTTTCGGTGGACTGCCTCTTAATATGTATAAGAAATTAAGCTCGAACCTTCACTGTGTAAAAATTACACAAATTAAGCATTTTTATTAGCTCATTTGCATAGAAAAGCCTCTACTTAGCCTTAACTTACTTGCGTTTACCAAATACCGATCTTAAACAAAATTGTCTAATTTTCTATAACGTCAACATATCTGGTCGTTACCTATATCGAATAAAAGACTGATTGTACTCAGAGAATTGAAAGAGATTAAATTAAAATGCAGATGATATCAGAGTTGACTACATTAATGAGGAATACTGACGATCTAGATATACTACCTGTAGCCAGGTGTGACCCACCATTAACATACACATCGGGACTTATTCTACCTGTTCGACCTTAGTGATCAAAATAATCTCTTCTTGTTCGGTCTTTATTGAAAATTTTGGAGTTATGCTATTGACAAAGAAACAAATTTAACTTTGTAACTACTATCAAAAAATTTCTGAGATCTAATTTAGTAGGAAGAATAATATATTCCGTTGTTTGATAACCTGTTGAAACATTAAAAAAAAAATTCTTATCATAAGCTTGAAAGTCCGTATCATATTTTTTTTTCCAACAAATCACGTGATTTAAAAAGTTTTCATGTTTTCAGGCAACATAAAATAAAAAAAAAACATGACTGCATAATGCATTTTATATTGGAACGCATTATCGCATGGACGCATGAATTGCCGAATAGTAACTACATGCTTGCAAGTATCGATGGTCATGATAATTTTTAAAAACCTATGTTAGCCTTAAGCTCTAGGTAGAAGGATTATTAAGGTCTTCCGTCTTCACGGAAGACCTTATAGTGATTCTATTGTTTCTTATTATTATTCTCTTTTTTTGACAAAATTTTGTGCAGGCGATTTCTCGAAGACTATTCAGCGGTTTTTCATGAAACTTTCACAAAATATGTGTCATTTTATGAAGTTGTCAAAAACGGCTAAGTATATGATATGGAGACTTATTGGAGATGATAGATCATGACTTTGTGGTTTGCAGAATCACCTTTTCGTGCGTCGTCAGTACTTCCGGTCGTTTTGAGATGCAAATTAAAAAAAATCGTATTTTCTAACTTTTTTGTTTTTCAGTATTTTTAATTTATTTTCGGTATGTTAATAGAAACCCTTCTAATAATGCTTCCTATATAATTTGTTTGAATGTTGATAAATCTAAACTCTAGATATTAGCATTCAAAAATCTGAAGCGGGTCCAAAATGGCGGCTGTCTCTGTCAACGCCGACATTTCGCAATAGGTGTTTACGGAGGCAGCCGAGCGTTTGCTTGAACGAAAGTAACATAAGAATAAATGAAAGGCAAAGGAATACATGGATTTTCACGTAGTATTTACGTTGCAGTTCTGTGTTAAACTAACGTCTTCTATAATTAGTTTTGGCTGGTTTTCAAAGTAGAAAAAGAAAAGACTAAATGTGCAAATGAAATTCAATACTTAATATCTCTTGTGCATCGCCGAAAAACAGATCTTAAATCATACTTATAAGTAATACTTCCTCAAAAAAGAATATCAATTAATTTTGTCAGTATAAATATTAACCACTGTTTTTCCTATGCACACTTGTGTCATATTAAACTAATATATTAGACAAAAATAAGAAAACGATTTTTTTAAAGATCGCTTCATGGAGTTTATTTTAGCATATTTGTCTCAAAGACCTGATTCAAGTTAATGAGCATAAATGATATCGGATTCCTGACAGTCGTAGGGCGAGCCATGTTTTCCTGCAAAACTTTTCAACCTTTATCGATTAACTATTCGGGATAGTTCACTTTGAGGATAAACAGGAAATTGAAAAAAAAAATCATATCCGTTTCACCGCTTTATTGTTACATGCATATATACAATATGGAAATTGTAAAATGTGTTAAACATACTTTCTAAACTTCGAATCTTAGGCTATAAGAACGTTCTTTTTATTAATTTCATTGAAGCTATCACACCTATTTAATAGAACATTCCAAAGAAAATGGGCGAAGATTAACTCGTGGCGTTTGGCGCTAAAATTTGAATAGTGACCCGCCTTTCATAATTTAAAGAGAGAAGCACTGTTTCCTTGATATATACAAGAAGATTTAGAGTAGAGGTCCCGATAGCGTAATATTTAGTGTGTTGGAATTTCATGTGGCGACTTTGGTTCAATCCCTCTTGTGTGCAAATCTTTTTTTTTTTACTTTTCAGCTCGATTTTCCGTTTTCTTTCCGGAATCGGACGGAAGACCTCTCGTTGCTCGCAACGAGTTTCATCTAGTTATTAATACTTTTTTACCTACCTCTTATAGTGTTAAAATATAACAAGCATTTCGAGAGTATTACATTACCAACATTAGTCCCCTTACGGTAAGTGTGACTGGTACCATAAGAAATTGAAAATGCCGTAATTTATTTTAAAAAAAATCATTGAAGCGGAACGTAATATAAACTTGATCTATAACTTAATAAGGTAGACTTACTTGCGAAAAAATAGCTCAATATCTACAAATGTTGGGAAAAAAGGACTAAAAAGCGCTAAAAAGGCCGATTTTTTTCAAAAGTCATTAAAGGAGAAGGACATCTAAATGTGATCTATGATACAGTGTACATCAAGATACCCTTACCACAGGAGTTCGCATACCTATCAATTTTGCCAATATTTTCAGTTAATTAAAAAAAAATACTTCTTACCTTTAACAATAAGGCATATCATAGGTATTACGTTTTTTTTTATTTACTGAAAATTTCGGTAAAATTGATAGGTACGCAAACTTCTGTGCCCTTACATTCCAAAATTCTGCAAAACATCTTAAATCATCTAGAAAAGAAGTGAGAAAAACCAAATAAACAGACTGACAGACAGACGGAGGGACAGCTAGACTGAGGGAGAAAATGACAGAAAAAATGACTGGAAAGGAGAAAAACATATATTAGACCCCTCTTGTTTCACAAGTTTGGGACTAAGAAGAGAAAGCTGGTGTTTTCAATTTAGTAAAATTAAGGTACTCCGATCCTCTGGTTCTGAAAATCAAGCCTAGATTAATTGAGAAAGCATACAAAATGCCTATGAATTCTTAAATGATGATGTTTTATTCACAATATTTTTTTTCCAATATATTAACTTTATCTGTCAAGTTATTCATATTTTATGGGGAAAATGATTAAATCTTAAATAATTTTTCAGGAAATGCCAAGAAAATCTCTACTATGCATTTAGTGTGCATTTTGCACACATTTTCAACATTGAGTTACAGTTTTACGAAATTCTGCCACTTTGCCTGGCTAACATTACTCTCGTCACTTATATGAGTATGAAATCTATGAAATTATTGCCCATTTCTAAAAAAAAAAAAAAAAAAAAAATTTTGTGTTATTTATCCGAGTTATCGGTGTTCCTAAACAGGTATGCTAATTTATTTTGATCGATTTAATTCTCTTTCGAAGACAGTCAGCTATATACGTATCCCGGTCGGCCTTTCCTCTGTCATTTGTGACAAAAATAATGCAATAGAACAACAATAAGCTGAATATTTCAAAACATAAGATTTGTACATATGGGAAGTTTGCCTCCTAAAATAGTTGGAAAGCGCTGTTAAGCTGCTCGAGTTACGCATAGTTTTATGAAAAATCAGGGTTCATCTGTAAAAAATTCAAAACATCGGGTAAGGTTTCGTGCGAATGTATTGAATAATTTTTTTACTGACTGGACAGTTGGATTCTAGCAGCACTTTTTAGGCAAAATAGATGTTCTTTAACAACATTATTTACTCAAAGAAAATTTCAAACTCCGGGGTATTGTTGTTCTGTAAGTTTTTTTTTATTAAGATTGGTATATTGTTGATATTATCGATATATTGTTATTAAATGTTCGCAAATCCATTGTACAGCGCATAGAAACTATATGTGATTTTGCGCTTTATAAATTAATAAAGTAATACTAATAATAATAATTAAAATAACAAATATCGATTGAAGTCAAGTATTGAAATCAATCTGATTCCATAAAGGAAGAAAATCTTGGGATGAGGAATTCTTACTTTATATAGTGACAGGGTAATTAAAACCATGCATAAAAATTAGTACGGTGTAATTTATTTGTCTATGATTAGTCACTCATACGTATTGGCATACGTATATTCAGTCATACGTATTGTTAAGTTAAACACAAATTTGCTTGTATAAAATTAAACACTCGAACATGGCTCTCATATGCCTGCAAAACTTGTTCTTTCTGATTTGTTATGCTCGCCAATCAGAATACAATACGTAAAAGTATGTATAACATTTATATAGTAATAATACAATTTAATTACAACTTTGGCATGAACACCTATAACCTAATAACAATTAGATGCAATAGTACGACATGATCTAACTGCAACAGGAGACCAGATATGTAAATTCCGAATTTGAATCCCTTTTCTTCTATTTAAAAAGTAGAGACTCATTTCAATGGTGATAGTTTTCAACCAATAATGTTTATAATGCTTGATTTATAACCATCATCAATATGTTTAAAACCATGCATGGGGACCACTTGATGGTGTTAAAGTTAAAAATTTTACAACACTTCGTCATTTGATAAGAATAACGAGAAACAGATAATTCTTAACTAATTATTTTTATTGGGAAGTTTTGCACTTTCTTAGATGAATCTAATCAAGAAATCAAAAAGTTGCCTGACATCATATGGATAATAGCAGTGCTTGGTTATCTAATAGTTTGTGAACTGAACTTACAACCGACTTACCTGTAGTGTACATTGATGAATGTTTCTACATTTATTAAAACATGGTTGTGACGTAAATCCTTTGTTTGTGTTTTCTTTTTTTAGCCGAGTCTTGAACTAACTCTCCTAACAATCCAATAAGTCACACCCGTAAGTGTCCATTCTTTTTAGAAAACTGACCATAATTTTTAAGAATGAACAATTTTTCAAAAAGGATTGACAGTTAAAGCAAACAAAATGGAGAGTTACAGGTAATCCTTGGCATGTGCAAAAGAGGGAAACAACAACAAATACATTAAATACAATTTAATTTGCATGTAAATAATAAACTTGGAGATTGAAGTTAATCCAGAACATAGTGTCTGTATCGGTTCTGTCCGATTTTACAAATTTAAATCCTTAAATAATACATATTTGTTTAATGCTCTAAACATTTTTGTTTTCACAAAACTTGAATTAAAATAACACAATTTCACAATCATTTGATTAAATGTTTGGAAGCATCATTTCCTTGGGAAGAATCCATTTTAAGCTTAAAGTAGGCTTTTATTAAATCTATTACCCAGAAAACAGTTAACACCATGAAAATACACTGCTGTGGTGAATATTTCGGTAGAAAAAAATGAAAATTTAAACATTTTAGATTTATTTGAAATACATTTTCAGGTCGATGTTTGGCTCATAGCTATCCAACACTCAGAACACCATTTTCATTTCACCATTACACGGCTGAAATCAATATATATCCTCAAAAACTGAGTTCAAACTTAACTGTTTGAAAAATTCTACATGCTTTTTCGTCAAAGACGTTTTAAGGGGATCAAAGTTTGGATAATATTTTCTTTACGCTAACTATTGTCTGTTTCCAGGTAAGAATATCCTTAGATTAGTGCAACCTTTTGGTTTCAATTTGATATCTATTCTTTCATATCTTCTCTGCAGCGGAGGGAAACATGTTGTCCTTTACGACTCAAAATATAAATTGATTTTAAGGAGTTGCATTACGATATAAATAAAATACTAACATCCCTGGAAATCCACCTGTAACTGACCATTCTTTAGACAAAAACCTTTTGTTATTAGTATCTGGGAACACAATGGCTATTCAACAAATTGATGTGCTCCCCAAGCTTACTTGTAACTGTCCATTCTATAAATATTGTATTTTTTGTATGTTTGCTACCTGTTTTACACATTTGAAAAAAAATATTCTCAGAACAAAGAGAACTATGTTTTAAGGAGGACAAAGGCGTCAATCTGTCCTTTCAGTGAGAGATATAACTAATCTCGGGCATCGAATAGTTCTTTCTCTCACAGATTGGACAGTTTTTGGTCTTTCTCGTTTACTTAAACGTACTAATTTATCTCTACATTTAAACTTTAAAACATATAGTTTGAAAAAGGATTATAAAGTTAGATATTTGATCAATTTTTTTCAATTCCGATAGTAATGCGTCATGTAATTTCTATTTTTCTCCCTTTTTTCTTTATCAAACAAGTTTTTTACCACTTATGAAAAAATGTGACCTACGTTTTCTGGTATAGTGAACGGGTTTAAGTTATTGGTGCAGGTTTCAGTTCTAAGTATCAATGAGCCCTATAATGACCAAACTTGCATGGATGATACACCTAAGAATTCAGACAACCAGGCTTGCTTCGGATGCTGAATCTGACCTACATTTTCTGAATGAGTCAAAAGGTTAGTTTTTTATACAGGTTTCATTTCCAAGTAACTATGAGCCCTATCTATGCAAGGCAGACGTTCATGGATGATACAAGAATGTACATTAATGTACTTGCTACAGATGCTTAATAGGGCATACATTTTCCAGATAATAGACCCTGCAGGTAGAAGTAATGGGTGCAGGTCTATCACCAAGAAACTATAAGGCCTATATCAACAACACTTGCACAAAGGATGCATCAAGGGATGAAGAGATGAAAATTCTCAAACTTGCGTCAGACGCTGGATTTGAATTACATTTTCTTGATGGGTGACTATTTTGAAGTTTTTGGATAGGTCTATTCCATAGTAACTGGAAGCACTATCAGATCAAAATTGTATTTAAATTAAGGATGGACACTTTTTTCGAATGTTGTTTAATTGTGAAACTTAGCCTTTTTAAACACCCCTACTAATGTGTTCAGAACCATTTGTTTTTCGGTGTTCTGCGAATTATAAAACCCGATGAGTTCAGAGTAACTCTGACAGTGGCTCTGGCGAGAGTTAGCGAGACTTCAGCGAGATAGGGTAAATTATTCACGGAAATGTGGATAGGAAGCTACTGGCACGTGGAGACATGGTAAACAGAAAGGTTTTGTTGCGTTTTAGTTTTCACCACCCTATGATATCATTCTGTAAAAATGTACTTCAATCGATCTTTCTTGAATTCATGCAAGTTTAAATTATAAGTATTCTCTATGATACATTTTTCTGCTGTCATGAATTAAAATTTCTTTGTGGACAAATATTTTGCATGGGAACCGTGACTATATTTTTTGGCATCAAATTGGCAAATGAGGCAGCAATAGAACTTTAACTGACAAATCAGATGAATGAGAATTTGATTATGAATTACTATATACAAATGCAACAGGAATTATACGCTTGGTAAATTCCTTTTTTGTACTATCGATGAATACAATTGTCAGGTGGATTCCCTGGCCAACACAACGTGATCACGAGTATAGTTATGTAAAAAAATGTTTTGTCCATTTAAATGCATTCGAGAAGCTGCTCGTTTTCCTTACCCTTGAACTGCTTGTGTTCTGAACTTGACACTTACTACATATACATTTTATTAAACACATTTTTTTCTCTAGTTTACAACAAATTAAAAACGCCCGTAATATTTTTCATAATTTCTAATGTTTGCATTTTGTTCATAGGAATTTTTTTTTTATTTTGCACTCCATTGACATGATCATAGATTGACCTGAACCACGTGTTCGAAGTAACATGTAAACATGTATTTGGCGTAAATATATTCAATCAACAATTGGTCAGTTGCTCGTGGTAAGATCCTCTGTGTGCATTAATAGCAATAGCCATGTAAGGCAAACGAAGGTTTTTCGGTGTAGATGATATTACACATGTTTTTTTTTTAATTACCAGCGTATCGGTCGATAGTGAGCTATGATAAGATGTATTAATTGTTATTTACCCCCACCACCCCCTTTTAAGCCACTCATTAATTTCTGTTGAAAATCATGAAAGTCTCAGAAACTTATGGAAGCACATTTTTCACAGGACATGTTTTCAGAAGAAACAGACTATAGCAATTTCCTGCTTATCGCCAGTTTTATTTATAAAATCGGTTCTACCCTATAACCTTTAAATAGGGAACCCTAACCCACGTTTCCTGAATTTAAATCACAATAACATTAATACAAGGGGTGTCCTGAATTTAAATCACAATAACATTAACAGGGGTGTAATCAGTCGAAACTGGTGTAGACGAACGTATGTTATACAGGACTCCGTAGCGAGAATAATAACGTAATACTTCGTCTAATGCAGGAAAGTAAGATACCAAATAAATTTTCAATTATAATTATACAGTTCAGTGCAGAATACAAACAACACAAATAAACCCAATTGCAATAAAATGTAAACAAAGGTAATGCAAGATAACCAGCACGACTTGACAATAAAGCAGTCGCGTGTGACGAATGCGACGAGTATACCCTAGTATTGATGTATCTTAGATAATGCTATCGAAAATGGCGTATGCCTATTTACGAGTCGTGTTCAGCTTTAAAGACAACATTCATTGAGGTGAGCTCTGTAATTTCTGAATACCTATGTTTTTCTAAGCGATATAAAGGTCTATAAATAAAAAATTTTAGCATCCTTCTTCATACATGTAGATATTTAATGTAGTTATAACAACATTTATTTTCCAGGGATATTTAATGAATAAGGTAACAGTGAAATTATAAAAAAAAGAATTACATATTTCGTAGATAACTTTTGCGATGACATAACGATTCTTCATACACGATATCTTAGTTTTTGAATAAAAAATAAGCATGAAAATCCTTACCATAAAAAAGATAGGTCTTTTCACTTCGGAGTTCCTAATTACAATGACAATAAAGAACACAGGGTGAACGCAAAATAAACGGAACGAATAAAGAACGCTGCACGTTTTGTAAACGGTGAATGCGAGCGCACGGTTAACGGTGAACACAAAACAGTTTGGACGAACTGTGAAGGAGCGGCGAGCGAACGATGAGCAAATGGTTAAAAAGAAAAATAAGTATCCCTTTTTGGGACTGGGGACGTTTTCTTTGTGTTTTTGGAATAAAAACGCACTTTACAACTTAGTAAAAAGTGAACAAAACTCATGGAAATTCGTATTTTCATTAATTTCGACTTTTCATCAAACGTTCTCTGACTTTGTATATGATATCACTTAAATTCAATACCCATTTTATAAGAATAATGTGTTTACAGATATTTCCTTTTTATTTATTACGTATTGTGCTTTTTAGAACGGATTCAATCAAGTCAAAATGGGCATAAGATCTTGTGGAATTTGGTTATTTATGTAATTAGAAGTGCTTATCAAATAGCTCATGGGTTGATGACTAAAATTACAACCGACTAACGTACATCCAGAGATATTTCTATTTTTATTCAACGTACTATTTTCTTTTTACATTATTTATGTAAACAACAAACAAACAATTTTTCAAGAGTAACACAATTAGATATTTTCTAAAATTTCTTCAATTATGATGGCATTTCGTAATGGATTTTTTCTGCAATAAAAAAACTTCCTCTATGTTTTTTTTTTTAAATTTCATGAAAAAGACCTTCCTGTGACATTGTTTATAAAATGACTTAAAATCATTACCCATTTTCTAAAAAGGATAAAAATAAATACTTTTTATTTGAGAAGTGTTGCATCTTTATAAGATCCATCAAACCAAGGGATCAGAAAAGGACTTACGTTTATCTTTAAAACATCGTATATAGCTGTACATGTAACACTACATAAGCAAAGAAAAGAATTCTTTGAACACAGTCAAGATTTCTTTAAACACAGTCAAGAACTGTTTTAACACAATAAAGATTTCTTTTCATGTTTTATACTTTTTGTTTCATGATCCATAGTTAGTTGTTGAAATGTTCAATCTCATAAAAATAAATTTCGACGAAAAACGTTTTTTTTTTTTTTTTTTTTTTTTTTTGAAAGTATGATGCAATAATAATTACATTATGTTATAAATAATCTACCTCTAAGAGTTCGATTTTTATATAAAAAAAATATCGTTAGATTCAGTTAGATGGAAATAAAGGGATTGTTTGTAGAATATATGCTTGAATGAATTTTTGACAAAATGTAATTTCAGATACCTATATTCCAACAAAATTTTATTTCAGACGGCTGGATAAGAACAAGATAACCACTATTTCAGACAACGCCTTTAATGGAATTCCAAATTTACAAGAACTGTAAGTTTTTAAACATTTACTTTTCATCTGTCAGATTTTTTTAAAAAGTGATCTGTTAACATATCCCAAATTTGATTTATCAGGCCTAAAACTTTTTGTTCTGATTCGTGTTTTTTTTAACTAAATTTCTTCAATTCTAATGCTTTTGATGCTAATGTGTCATCTTTATTTTAATTTTGTCTTAATTTTCGTTCCCTCTTGAGATTCTCATCTTCTCCTAAGCCCAACTGCTTTCAAGATGAATTTCCTCTGCAACTAAAAAAAATAAACAAACCAAAGAAGGGTTTGTGAACTCATTCTAGTTTTTTCCTTGATAAATACTTTTTGTTTCATGGTTCACCGAGTAAAACTGAGTAGAAAGTGAACAGAATCGATGGAAATTTGTATTTTGATCAATTTCGCATTTACTGTTATTTCCTTTTTATTGATTTATAATGCGTTTTTTAGAACGGATTCAATCAAATCAAAACGGGCATGAGATTATGTGGAATTCGGTCATTTATGTAATTAGAAGTGCTTATCAAATAGCTCATGGGGTTGACGACTAAAATTACAGCCGACTAACGTACATCGAAGGATATTTCTATCTTTATTCAACGCACTATATTCTTTTTACAGAGTTTATGTAAACAACAAACAAACAATTTTCAAAGGTTAACACAGTTAGATGTTTTACAAAATTACTTCAATTATGAAGGCAATTCGTATTGGATTTGTTTTCTGCAATAAAAACAGTTGCTTTGTTTTTTTTTTCTCTAAATTCATGAAAGGGACCTTCCAGTGGCATTGTTTAGAAAATCATTCAGAATCATGATTACCCATTTTATAAAAAAGGATAAAAATAATTACGATTCTTATTGAGAAGTGTTGCATCTTTATAAGATCCATCGAAACAAGGGACCAGAAAAGGTCTTAAGTCTATCTATAAGACATCGAGTAAAGGTGTGCATGTAACACCACATAAGCAAATAAAAGAATTCTTTGAACACAGTGAAGATTTCTTTAAACACAGTCAAGAAGTTTTTTAACACAGTAAAGATTGCTTTACATGTTTTATACTTTTTGTTTCATGATCCATAGTTAGTTATTGAAATGTCCAATCTCATAAAAATACATCTCGACGAAAAACGTTTTTTTTTTTTTTTTTTGATTTTTTTTTAAAGTATGATGCACTAATAATTACATTATATTATAAATAATCTACCTCTAAGAGTTCAATTTTTATATTTAAAAAATATGGTTAGATTCAGTTAGATGGAAATAAAGGGATTGTTTTCTAGAATATATACTTGAATGAATTTTTGACAAAATGTAATTTCAGATACCTATATTCCAACCAAATTTTATTTCAGACGGCTGGATAGCAACAAGATAACCACCATTTCAGACAACGCCTTTAATGGAATGCCAAATTTACAAGAACTGTAAGTTTTTAAACATTTACTTTTCATCTGTCAGATTTTTTAAAACAGTGATCTGTTAACCTATCCCAAATTTAATTTATCAGGCCTAAAACTTTTTGTTCTCATTCGTGTTTTTTTTTTAAATAAATTTCTTCAGTTCTAATGCTTTTGATGCTATTGTGTCATCTTTATTTAAATTTGTCTTAATCTTAGTTCCCTCTTGAGATTCTCATCTTCTCCTAAGCCCAACTGCTTTCAAGATGAATTTCCTCTGCAACTAAAAAAAATAAACAAACCAAAGAAGGGTTTGTGAACTCATTCTAGTTTTTTCCTTGATAAATACTTTTTGTTTCATGGTTCAAGTAAAACTGAGTAGAAAGTGAACAGAATCGTTGGAAATTTGTATTTTGATCAATTTCGCATTTACTGTTATTTCCTTTTTATTGATTTATAATGCGTTTTTTAGAGCGGATTCAATCAAATCAAAACGGGCATGAGATCATGTGGAATTCGGTCATTTATGTAATTAGAAGTGCTTATCAAATAATTCATGGGGTTGACGACTTAAATTACAGCCGACTAACGTACATCTAAGGATATTTCTATCTTTATTCAACGCACTATATTCTTTGTACAGAGTTTATGTAAACAACAAACAAACAATTTTCAAAGGTTAACACAGTTAGATGTTTTACAAAATTACTTCAATTATGAAGGCAATTCGTATTGGATTTGTTTTCTGCAATAAAAACAGTTGCTTTGTTGTTTTTTTTTTTAATTTCATTAAAGGGACCTTCTAGTGGCATTGTTTACAAAATCATTTAGAATCATGATTACCCATTTTATAAAAAAGGATAAAAATAATTACAATTCTTATTGAGAAGTGTTGCATCTTTATAAGATCCATCGAAACAAGGGACCAGAAAAGGACTTAAGTCTATCTATAAGACATCGAGTAAAGGTGTGCATGTAACACCACATAAGCAAATAAAAGAATTCTTTGAACACAGTGAAGATTTCTTTAAACACAGTCAAGAAGTTTTTTAACACGGTAAAGATTGCTTTACATGTTTTATACTTTTTGTTTCATGATCCATAGTTGGTTGTTGAAATGTCCAATTTCATAAAAGTAAATTTCGATAAAAAACGTTCCATTTTTTTTTTGAAAGTATGATGCAATAATAAATACATTATATTATAAATAATCTACCTCTAAGAGTTCAATTTTTATATTAAAAAATATCGTTAGATTCAGTTAAATGGAAATAAAGGGATTGTTTGTAGAATAGATATTTGAAAGAATTTTTTACAAAATATAATTTCAGAAATCTATATTCCAACAAGATAACCACCAATTCAGACAACGCTTTGAATGGAATGCCAAATTTACAAGAACTGTAATTTTTTAAACATTTATTTTTCGTGTGTCAGATTTTAAAAAAAACGTCATCTGTTAGCCAAACCCAAATTTCATGTATCGGGTCTACAACTTTTTGCGCTGATTCGTGAAAAAAACTACAAAGAGGGTGGAAATTAAATTCTTGTATAAATTTCTTCAATTCTAATGCTTCGGATGCTACTGTGTCATATTTATTTCAATTTTTCTTAATTTTTGTCCCCTCTGAGATTCTCATCTTCTAAGCCCAACTGCTTTCAAGATGAATTTCCTTTTCAACTGAAAAATATAAACAAACAAAAGGAGGATTTGTGAACTCATTCTAGTTTTTTTCTTGATAAATACTTTTTGTTTCATGGTCCATTCCCAATTCTTGATAATGAATTTCCTCTGCGAATGAAAAGGTGTTTTACTTTTGTATTTACAACACCGTGTTTGCAAAGCATCGTAGTAACGTCTATTTCTGGCACATCATTTTTTCAGTTAGCACTCTGATACACTGCAAACATATAACAAGGAATATTTCAGTTTTGTTCTTTTAAGAATTTTGACAGGGTACTTAGTATGAAACTATCCCCTTTGACCAAAGGAACATATTTAAACAACCATGAGTGCTGCTCCTATTTTGAACGCTTTTAAATAGACAAATACTTATGAAACGAGACCCGAAAAGGAAATTTTACTAATATTTTCTTCATAAAGTAAATATTCTGTGGAAACAAATGGATATTGCTTTCCTTTTTTTAGGTGTCTCGTATCTAGAAGGACTCAAAACTAGTCCGTAATCTGACGCCTAAAATGAAAATAGTCTTTGTTACATCAATGATTGTTCCAACTTTCTTTAAAATATTGTTTTCTGTCTAAATAATTAACTATAAAACATACGTTTTTTTCTTCTTCCAATCAATTATAAAAATCTTATTCCAGCAATGCTTTAACTGCAGAATAAAACTTTTTTTCTATAGTAGGTCTAAAAGAAACCCAAGGTTGGATATGAGTATTAATATTGTCCTTTAATTATTACTTGAATTCACTGTTGGGATGCGACTTAATTTGCAACAAAACAATGAATTGTGAAGGCCGAATTATGCACTTTTTGACAAAAGCAACGATGCACATTTGAATTTTGTACATTTTCAATTCAGAAGTTCAAGATTGCTATTGTTTGATAATCTTTTTTTTTCGATTTGTTTAAAAGCGTACACGGAAGCACAAGTTGATGGTAAATTATTTTACCAAAAGTCTGCGATTCTGATGAAATTTTGTCCAAAAAAAATATGATTTCTTCTAAAAACCTTAAGGACGAGCTTGCCTATATTACAGTTTATATTAGCAAAGTGTACTATATCAATAGACAAAAATTTGAATATCATTGAGGAAATTTCACCAATTGAAACCTGCATCTGTGTATTTTATTCCTTGTAAACAATACACATTATGTAAGAGGGATAATGACAATTTTTAAGCATTAACAACGTTTAAGAAACACTCAAACAGGGGACCAGAAATTGATCAGGTTAATTCGATGTACTAAGACATTAAAAAGCTTTCTTACGAAAAATAATTAAATAAGAATTTCATTTTGGTAATGGCATGTGAATTGGAAGATCATTTAAGTTAAACTAATGTCAGAAATCACTTTCTGTGTTAAAAGAAGTCGTTTGAAATTTATAACGGGAGTTGTTAGAAAAAAATGTGGACACATTGATTGATGGAAAATATATTGGAGATTTAAAGAATGACGTACATTTGAACATTTGTATCTTTCGTTCGAAAGGACGTAGAAAGCTGTTCCATTTACTTGTAAAAAATGTAATGAATTAAACTGTAGAGGATTATGATTCAGTGTGTATCCTGATTACATTTTTTGACTTTTTCATTCATTTATATTTATTGCTTTGTAAGCGCTATTTCGGCTACTTTAGTGTAATACTGAGTAATTTTCGATTCAAATAATAGGAGTCAATTAGCAAGGTAAAGATATGCATTAAAATTGTGCGAAAGTCCACTGTTACATGTAGTAGATAAGGTCCGTTCTTGTCATGCTTATCTCAATACATTACAGGTCATTTAAAATCGCATCTGCACTCATGAATTGCATACCATGTAGCTAACCACTGCTGCATTTATGACTCAAATTCTTATTAAAAAAAGGTTTATTATAATGTAATGTAAAAGTAATGTATTCATTGAATAAATGCATATTTTTTTTGCTCACGTGGGATTTTTAAAAGTTTTTAAAACGTTAACTGAAAACAAGCTCTTTAGTAGAAAATTTCGCATAAATTTGAAGTAGAATGTATAGTATTTACATATGAATATTCTATATATCTTATATCCATATTAAATATTTTTTTCTTCTTTAATATCCTTACTTCAGAGAATGTAATTAAAACAAGTCTTTCTATTAAAACCCTTGCACCATGCAGAGAACTATTAATGGTATTGATATCTTTTCACCTTAGTATCAATTATTAACAGACTCGAATGTATTCAAATACTGTCTATACATGTATTGTACTCTGTATTTGTAACACGGGTAAAAATAATATACATATAACTCGCAAAAAAAGCAGTTTGCGGCTATACGTACTTAAAAGGCACGTGCCTGTATTTCCAAGGAAACTACTCAAATAGGATTTCAATGTTCCAGAATAGTGTGCTTTAAAACCGTGTGCAGTGCACAAGATATGGTGAAAAATATCCCCAAAATAATGAAACACTCTTAACAATGAACAGGAATACACCCGGCTAAATGTTAAGTGTGATAATGTTTTATCTTTAGACTTTTACATCAAACTTTCCAACGTAAGATATGGCAAAAAAAAATGCAAAAACAAAATAAAAAACTTAATTAATCGTTCTTAGCGATAGACAGAAACAGCGCCGACTAAATAATAAGCAAACGATGTAATATTTGTATTTAGAAACTAGAGAGGAATAGTTTATGTTAAGATGTGCGCGTGTTGCTGATTTGACGAATAAGCAACTGAATGAGGGCTATATAAAACCGAAAAAAAAAACAATTTGTACACCTTCATGAAGATTTTTTTAAACTTGCTATGAATGTGATTATTAAACTGTATTTTCTTTGTCGGGCTGATGAAGTATTTATCAATGAAATAGCAGAAAAAACTATGAGCTATTATTTCAAGTAATGAATGTTTCATTTCCTTAACACAAAAGCGCTACGGATATTTTTTCCAGCTCTAAACATTTTTAAAAATATCATGTTGCAATTTATATTTGATAAAAAAAATTCTGTCAGAAAGGGCACAAGTAAAGAATTATTTAAAGAACTAAATATTCAAACATTCTAAAAATAAAATATTGAAGCATTTTAAAGTATTTCAACGAAAGTATAAATTTACTTTTAAGGAGTTAATAACATATTTTTAGTTTAAGGAAGAAAAGTATAAGCCAAAATAAAAGTAATTTTTACAAACCGACACATGTACATGAAATTGTGAGATCAACAGAAAAAACCAATTTTAGTCGCAAATACATTATCAACTGTACATGTACGATGAAAATCAGAGATAAAAGGATAGCAACCGATGTTTTATCTTCAAACAAAAAATACAGAATGATATAATATATCTTTATACTCAAAATCTATATTTAACAATCACCTCTGACATTAAATGTACACTAAATGTTTGTGTGTTCATTTTATTGACAAAGAGTTTTGTCACATGACGTTGTTAAAAACTTGAAGCCGATATGGTGCACAGTGCGATGTATGTGAAGTGTTAAAAATGCACAATACACATACATGTAGTGTATGTGATACATAGTCTAAGTTTCATTTATCATTGATAAATACTTGAAGCTTTAATCGATTGTGTAAAAATCTTAAACACTCCATAATCGATCTTTTGTACAATCCTTTCTGAAGAATCGCTAAATTTGTAAACCTCTAAAGAATATGAAAAAGATATACATGTTCATGTACTAAAACAACCATAATGATTATCGATATTTTTTTGAGATGTTCAATTCATAACTTTATAGAGAAAGAAATATTTATCAATGCAAAAGTCATACAACATCTTTATTTTCCGAATGCAGATTCTAAACTTAAAGCACAGCGACTAACAGTCAATCTTAAATTCGAAGCACTTGTAAACAAAATGAATTTATTATTAAAAATTATCACAAGAACATTTTAGATTCCGGTGTTGCACATTAATAAAAAGAATTCCAGCGACATCTTTAAGTATTCGAAATCATTTAAAAAATATACATTTTCCAGCACACAATGTGCATCTACATTTACAGTGTATAGTCTGAATTTGGTCGTAAAGCTCTCCGACCATCCCTACAAATAAATTGCGGTTTATACACAAAGCTACATTTTATATACCTCTATAAGACGATGGAGAAAGAAAAATTTAACATGTTTTTTTTAAATTTTTATTAGGTTCGAGAAAAACTTTGGTTTTTGAACTAAATATCTGCCAACTGTATAATGTGTATTTAATGTTAATTTTATGTTCAGAATCAGAAAAATATTTTCCCGCAATCTCATGCATCTTTTGACGAAGAAAACAAATATAAAATGCTTATAAATATTTTTTTAAAAAGGCTTAAAACAATGTTGAAATTCATATCCCAACAGAAATTTCCATGACTCACATAGTACGTGTTCGATTATGTATCAAACAACTGTGCTCGCCCAAACTCAAACTCACTGTCAATATATAACATAATATTTTGACACAAAATGGTCAATTTAAATTCAAAATAATTCAGATGAATTTTAAAATGAAATTTACTTAGCTCTTCCCAGTAGTTTTATTACTTTGACAAGGAACAGTATTCCAGCTCAAAAATTAATTAAATATTACAAAACAGGAGCAGAGCAATTACAGATCTGAAAATCATCAGTGTTGAGATCAGAAGCCATGTAAGAATATGCATCCCTTGCAGACCGGTCACACCCACCTTGTGCTTCTTAAGAAGAAATTACGGAAAAATCCTCTTCTATTTAGTGTGTAAATAATGGCCTCACAATTTCAAAAGTGAGTCAGCGTTTGACTTAATGATAGATTTTATTTGCTGACAATGTCCTTTTGTCGACCATATATTAACAACGCTTCTTAAAATCAAAACATTTTTTCAAATCTATGCATTTTGCTCTCAGTTATTGACAAAATTCAACAAAAAAAGAAAGACTTTTATAAGATATTTATTAGAGAGATGGAAAAAACATTCAGCACTTTTCTAGCATATAGACGATAAAGCGTCAAAACCAAACTGATTTAAAAACATTTGGAGGGAATATTGACAATACATATTTACATAAAGCGATAGAAAGGATTTTCGAGGTTAATTTCCTTTCAAAGACAATAAAATACAATGTAATTATTTCTTGGAAAATCTTAGAAGAAGATAGCAAAATCCACAGGGTACATTTCCTCTCAAAAATCACATTGATATAGTTTTAAGCACAGTGATTTAAAGCTGTAGCACCCACACTGACAATAGTGTAATTTTACGTTGTAAACCCCCCCCCCCTCCCAAAAAAAAATTATATAATCAATTTGGGACATTTTAAGAACCTACAGAATAAACAATCTTTCCACTTAAGCAAAATGCAGTGACCCCTTTTTCGGACCCCTCTTACTTTGTCCAATTAACTCAAATCTTAATCATATTACAACTTACCAATATTTTGTTATCAATGTGGTACATTACTTGCAAAGAATTTCAATAAAAACGGCGCTTTATTTTTATTTAAGGTAAATCAAAAAGCCATCTAGTGGATGTTGATTCCGGAATGTTGGTATTGTCCGCAACTTTTTACATTAGCGCTCCCCATGTAATTCTGTAAATGACGTATGATAAGTATATATAGGTCTACCCCTCTGTACATGTAGGATCTCACATGATTTGTAGTTTGATATGATTTTTATCCAACGAGTTGTGTGGATTTTAAACTAAAAACACACAACGAGTTAGATGAAAATCATATCCAACTACAAATCATGTGAGATTCTTTTTATCCCATGCTTTTTTACACCAGAACAATGTTTGACACTATCTTTTTATAGGACTCTATTTCATATTACTCCATCACTCTAACGCAAAATCAATTGTGACGTCACAACTGTGTGATACGAAAACGATATCACATGAGCTATATCAACGGAATAAAGGATTAAACATGGGATAATATAAATTATCCAAGGCTTGTAACTAGGCGCCATTGTGGATTTCGCCTAGGACTCTGTCTGACTTACCTCAAGGGTTTCTGGGGGTAAACTGGGCTGTTTATCAGCATTGGATACTCTAATTTATTGAAATAAAATATTTGCAAGCTTTTATCCAGCACCGTTGCGTCGCTTTCTCTTGTTTTCAAGCATTTTTCTATTACTCTGTCACACATAGCTGATCTCGGCCGGAAGAAGTCGATTTCGTCGATTTTCAACAAGTCGACCGAAAATAACTTTCGAAAGTTTGAAAATATATAGTGGGGGAAAGTAAATAGGCGCTTGATTTCAGGATGCTGTATTTTGTGTATTGTATGTTTTTTGGTGTGTCTGAATACCCTCATTAAAATAAAAATGAACATTCGCTGAAAATAGCACGTTTTAAAAGTTGTCCATACATGTTAACCTATTGTGGCGAAAAATGGGGAGATTCAGACCTCTAAATAGGTATCGTGATGATATATGACATGATATTTGACGCATGGATTTGTGAAGACATATTTTTTTCGAAGTGATCATCTTCATGTATTATTAAATTGTTTCCATGACCAATAAAGCTTTAATTTTTCAAAAGAAAGTCAAATAATAAAACGGTTTATTTTAAATACTTTATACAATGCGTCTTTTGACAAGCACTAGACAGTGTTATAATTTTTTTTTCCCGGCCATCTTTCTGCTTTTCAAATTTTCAACTATTTTCAACACTTGTTTATCATCGAGCAATACATATACTTCGTTGAACGAATTATCACCGGGGAAAATAGGTGTCAAACTTTCCGGCAACAATAAAACATAAAAAGATTAACGTTGGAATAGCACTTTATTATAAACTTAGGTCGGTAGGGTGAATTCTGGAAATCCAAAAATTACACCTGAACAATCCGAAGCCTAGGAGTTAACTAATTAACAATGATTCATGTAAAATATAAATAATAAGATATAATAATGACAATTTGCACAATTCTGAGCATGAGTGACAGATGGCTTTAGATAGAATAACTCATGACATGTTGAATAGAATGTCACATTTTGAGTTACATGGTAATTATCATAATTATAGTGTTTCATGGTGTTAACGTAATTATATTTAATTAAATGTATATTTCTAGTTCAGCTAAGATGTTACAGAAATGGTTTTATCAAAATTCACACCGTGATAGAATACTTCCGAGAACAGCACTAGCAACTGCTAATGCAAGAACACCGCCAACGGCAGATCCAGGGCCGGATCCTAAATCGTGCACACCACTACCACCATTGTTTGATTTTTTAAAAATATTGTTTGTACTATCAAAAATCAAGGGAAAACTTGCTATGTAACAATTTGCAATGTAGCGATGTAATTAAATATTAAAAATATGGCATAATCAATTGTTGAATGATTTTATGGAATAAATTCATTATATAAACTCATAAATATAAACTCATAAAATTCCTCATTAAGATACAAATTCAATTTCAAGTTGAATTTTATTGGAAATAATGCAACAAAATAGAGACAATTAAGTTATTAGAGACATAGGCATTGTAACCAAAATGAGTACGCGTGAGGGCTCAGCCGCCTTTCCCAAATATTTGCATTTTTTTTTAATTTATTTTTTTTTAAAGCGGGGTATATTTTTTTAAACAAAAAGGAGATATGGGGCTAGGCTTCTCTTATTCCGCTAGTGGGCATCATTTAGTAAGCTCAATGCTCACAGTAGCTCTAGTTTATGTTGCTTTTTTATTTTTAGGGGGGGGCAGTACATTTTGTACTGTAATGGTGAAAATACAAATATATTTATATATAAATGAAATGCTAAATATTACACAAACTCGTATTTTAAAAATAAAAGGCAAACAATAGTCACCTTATCTAAGTACGTTCAATGTTTTTGAAATACTTGCGAAAAAAAAAATAGGGAAGGGAGGGGGGCCATGATATTAAATCGCAGAAATATATCCCAACCTCTCCACCGGGGTTCAAGTATCAAATCAATTTTTACTAGTCCTGGCACAATCATTTGATGTACCACTTAATTATCTTTTTTGGAAACATTCATCATTTTGGATATTTATTTGAGGGTAGGCAGAATGCACCAATCTTTGTTTGATTTTGCAATTGTATGTCAGGTATGTCAGTCAAAGATTCAACTGTCCTGAAGTCAGAATTATAACTATAGTCACTCAACGTATCACTTTGTCGATTCGAAGTGTATGCTGTAAACGTGGAAATTTTGACGATGTGCTAGTTTTGACTATATTGAACATTTTTATTTTCTCGTCAAAATTTACAATCGTCAAATTTCAAATGATATATATAGCGTCACAACAGACATTGAACATTTTACAACATTCCCCCTTAATTTTCTCGTCTTACCTTATTAAAACTAGATTAATAGAAGTAACTATAATTTCTTTTGTAATTAGTTATGAAAACATAGTGATATGTTATCATGGTATCGAATGATGCATGCGTACCCAAAAGCGTAATTATCACGCCGTGCTTGACCTAATTTGTCACCCGAGGCAATTGACCACTTATTAGAAAACAAATTAAGAAGAGGGCACAGCTAGTGTTTTCTTCTTTTCACGCACAAGATTTTGTATAAATTCTGCTTCATATGAATATAAAAATTAGTCTGCCAATAACGGAGCACAATTTGTACCCATGGGTACCCAATGCAATAGATTGATGGAATACCTGGTCTCCAAAAACCACAAAGATATTGTCACATAGATACTGTAAGCACAAAATCCTCGTTCATCACCTGTAAATCAAAATCCCATGACGCTAGGTGACCTTAAAAGTCTGTTTACGCGGAAAGAATTTCTAATGTGATTTTAAAACAATCTTATTGTCAGTTCCGAGTTCACACATGTGTTTAACACACTCAACTGATATCCTGCGAAATGTATCTTCCAGGTTTTACTACAACAACGATTATAAACTATTTTGTTACTTTATTTATCCTTTTCCAGATAAAAATAAGCATGTATCCTGTAGATTAAGATTTAAAAAAAAAAAAACATAACATAAATTTGCAGACTTCTGATAAAATTTTAACCAGCTGATTCGTATCGCTTTCTAGAAGGGGGTGGGGAGACCATTTTTAAAAATGACTAAATATCTATGTTTTTTTTTTCTTTTCAATTTTTCACACGATATATTTCAGAATGAAGTAATATTCGTAATGAAGTTAGCATATTTCATTTGCCAAAAATTCAGCTGGTGATTTTTGTATTCAGCGTGTAAGTTGATCACTATTTTAATTAATAAAATTTATCAGATTATCATCTCTGTCTGTTTAATAGACTTTCGAGTTTACTGCATTAAATATTTATCTCAATATTAAACATTGATTAGAAAGCGACAATTTTGTCGTTTTGCGTTGTCACAGTAAACGACATTTTTGTCGCATTGGCGTCGAAAAGGTAAATGTTTGAACAGTTTTGGTGAAATATTGACCTATAAAATAGTTTTATTTTGTACGAAAGCGTATTTCTGCTACGCAAATTTTTTTTAAGTTGTTTATTCCAACTTTAAAGTTGGATATTCCAAATTTAATCTTGGCTTTTCCAACCTTCAATTTGGTAATTCTACCAACATTAAAGTTGGAAATTCTTGACCTTTCCAACTTTAAAGTTGGGAATTCCATTTTGAAGCTTGGCTTTTTCAACTTTGAAGATAATAAAGAATCCTGTTTGTAAATTTGGACAGGTGCCGCATTTGAGATCGCCGTTTTTTTTATACTGAATAATGTATCTTTCACAATCGTACAGATTCTTATTGTTAAGTTGTAAGGGACATTCTTTTTGCTGTGGTTAGAAAGGCATGGGGTTGAAGTTAAGAAAATGGTGCGTATCCGTGGTTTTATGAAAATACAGTATCCGATAAAACATGTAAGTCTTGCTTTTGACAATTACGTCAAGGAAAGGAGGAATTTTGCTTTATGGTGAATTTAAGATTGGGATTTTTTTAATGTAGTAACGTGTAATCTTTTCGTTAATCCTCTTCTGACTTGTTCCAAAAAAGGTAACTTTCATCTAAAAATCGTTTCCAAGAATCCCTTAAATGTTTTCCAATCTTTTGGTCCATTTCCTTAGAATCTTTAGGTGCAGAACTGTAGCTAAAGAAATAAATATACAGTTTTTTTTCCAATGGGTTGCACTGTAGCTCTCCTGTCTGTTATATTATTTTTTCGGAGAGCTACAGTTCTGCAGCTACGGAAACTTATGATATAATTTTGCTTCCAAAAATCTAATGACGGATGTAGAAGGCTGTATGTTGGTGCCATTTTAGTCCCCATGGCAGTAACTCTGATCTGTTTATAAAATCTCCAACAAAATGCAATCTGTTGTTTTCCAGTAAAAATATGATTGTATCTAGGATAAAATCCACAGAAAATTCTCTTGGAATGAACTCTGGATGTTGGACACGAATGGCCAGCTACAATTGGTAGCAGTTTCAGATTGTTTGGGTACTTAGTAGCAATGTATGTTTGGTTTTGTTCCTCTATGGCACTTTTGATATCACTGTTTTATGTATTTAGGAAGTTCACAAAAGTTTTTTTTTTCTTTTCAAGGTTTATTAAATTGTCAAGCTCATTTTTAAAAAATAAATGTTAATGTCTTTTTGCATAACTATATTAGATTTCTCATGATTATTTTTTACTAGGATTTTCAGGTTATTTTATGAAGAAATTGTCATCACTAAGTTGTTGTAGAAATGACATCATTATGTAGTGACATGGAAAATTAAATGTCTGTGTGTGTTTTAAATTTCATGCTATACCTGTTTTTTGTATGCTGTATTTCCGTGAAGACCCCATGTTTTTGTTTAAAATACATGCATGTATTTACCCTTATTGTGTTGTTTGAATACCCAAAGTGTAAGTTTCTCTAATACAAAATGTCAATCACATTATATTATTGTCTATGTATCTTAACTTTTGTCATAACCGTCTTAAGACCGGTCACGGTAGCCTAGTGGTAGAGCGTTCGCTTCGTGATCGGGAGGCCCGGGTTCGATTCATACCTAAGACGTAAACATAGGTAGTGACTGTTTCTTCGCCAAGCGCTCGACACTAGAAGTGAAAGTCACGGGTCTGTTGGATATGACCTTAAAAACATAGGTCCTGTGTCATGGTAGGCGTTGGCACGATAAAGAACACTCACTGCTCAATGGCCCTGAGTGCCGAGTATAGGTCTAAATTTGAAGCACTTCACCGGCATCGGTGACGTCTCCATATGAGTGAAAAATTCTCAAGAGGGACGTTAAACAATATACAATCATTCAATCAATTACCGTCTTATGGAATATGTTTCTTAGAAATCTACGCACAAGGCAGTGGTGGTAGGGAAAATTTGGATACGTATTTTTATGTTGAAAGTAATTGTTAAATGGTTTAAAGTAAAAGTAAAACTTGGTTATGACGTAGTCGTTAGGACCTATGAATTTACTTCGCTATATCCGGAATATGCTATAACCGTATTCGAAATTCATTAAATTTATATATTTGGGGATATATAAGATGACTTCGCTATATCCAATAATTCGCAATATCCGTCTTCGTAATAACCGAGTTTTACTGTATTATCTTCAAACTAACGATAACGATAAAATATAAACGATGTCCCTTTTATCTTTATATGCTGTCAGAGTTATCGTTATTACACTTCTCTTACAAGGTAATGTAAAAATACAATTGATGAAAGGGATTGTAACACTAAAAAGTTAAATGAAAAGATGAAAAGGAAGATTACTGTGTTACACTGTCATCGATGCATTCACATTCAGTGTCTTATTATTCGATTTTCGATAAACAATCATACAAATAAATATAAATAGGAAAAGGTGGTGACGATAAAAGAGTTGGAAGCCTTCCTTGTCTCTCTTTATGTCGATTACGATAGATCTTAAAACTTTGTCTTTTACCTATTTTCCCTTTTATATATTTATTCAACCATTTTATCATTCAATTTAAGCATTTTTTTTTTTCGAAATAAAAGTATACGTGAGAAGAAGAAAACACTTGCCGTAGCCTTCGAGTCATTTTGTAGCTATATTTGATATAATTTTTTTTTTAATAGATATAATACGGCGTATTTATCAACTAAGATCAGATACTTCCAATATTATTTAGACTCAAAATATCCCAGTGAACTTGAAATAAAAAATTATATATATATATCTTACACATGTGCTTCAGAACTGAATATTTTACTAGAAAAAGACGTTATCGTTGACCTAATGACCACATTTTCATGATAAAAAAAATGGATGATTTCAATGGATTTTTTGTGTGTCTGATCATGACAAGGAGTACATGGCGGGTGTGACAGATCAGCAAGGATTCTCACTCGTCCATGATATATGTATCTGATCCCACCACTGTAGATGGCCAGGTTTGCCATGCTCCTGATATGATTTTGTTTAACTGTTTTTTATTCTTAAAAATATGCTTTTTATAGAAATAAGATCAAATTATAGTATACAGAAAATAAATTTTAAAATTGATTCGCTGTAGTATCTCTTTGCTGTATTATAACTAGGGATGCATATCGAGTATAGAATTGCTAATCGGTTAACCATAATACGTTCGACTGAAAAAAAACAACACATATTTGACAATTTATTTTTTTTAAGTAGCGCTATCCGTATACACAAAAAGGCTAGAAATGACGAAAGTTCCAAAAGTTTTATCTGCACGAAGCAGAAAACTTGGCATATATTTTAAAATTTTGATTTCAGTGGACAAGATATTTAAAAAAGATAAAGGATAGAAAAATTAGTAATAACTTTCAAATAAGATATCAGATAATTTATTTTTACATTCTCACTAAAGCAAATTTAAGCTAAATCTGCCTTTTATTCAAGTTAAACTGATTGTTGAACTAGATAGCTAACTGAAAAAGACTAACATACCAAACTAGTGCTAATTGTAACGGGGACCGTTACAGATGTTCCCCAAACGCTCCCCCACTCCCTTTTGGTGCCATATTCCCTGTAAGCTTCATTAAATAAGACAACTCGATGCATTTGAGACTTTAACAACGTTTACCCAGAAGTGTACAAAGTTCATTCAAATTTCAGCATTGCACGCGTGCGCATGTAAATGCATGTGCGTAATGACCATATCATCTTGTCTACACAATCTATATATTTAAATATACTAAATATTAAAGTATTTAATCCAAACGTATTAAAAAGATACGCTCATTCAATTTCACATGCACGCACGTGCATACATGAGCATGGTGACCATATCTTCTTGTAGATGTCCGTTACATCTATCTATGTTCTAAATTCCACCCCGTTTGGTTGAAAACCAACGGAGTTATAGCTGTTAAAGCTTCAGCCAATCAGATTGCAGCGCACGTACATGCACGTGTATGCATGTGCATGTTGACCATATTTTCTTGTAGTAGTCCAGTATATCTATCTATGTTCCAAATCCCATCCTGTTTGGTTGAAAATCAAGGGAGTTATATATTTAAAGTTTAAGCCAATCAGATTGCAGCGCACGTGCATGCACGTGTTTTCATGATAATTGCTATATATCATGTTGTAGGATATACTAATGCATGGCAATTTTCAAAATTTCAAAGGATTTCATCAAAAAACAAGAAAGATATTGAGACTTTAGTTTCAGCCAATCAGAACAAAGCGCACGTGCATGCGCTTGAGATCTTGCTATTTTGACCATGTCATATTGTCTATGCTTCTAATATATCCTTATATTATAAGTTTCAAAGCATTTCATCAAAAATTTTAAAAGTTACGCCTATATCAATTAAATCGGTCATCACATGTTGCACGTGCACGCTCTTGCAAGCACGTGCGCGCAAAATGACCTTGCAAATCTACATAACATGTCTACTGACCCTAAAAACATTTCACCTTAGTCGGATGTATAGTTTACGAATAACAAAAAAGTACCCAGGAAGAAGAAGAAAAATAATAATAATAATAATAATGTAAAAACAATATGTTCCCCAACTTCGTTTGGGGAACATAATTACAGCACTAACATGGATTCGTTTGTAATTATTAAAGAATTAAATTACTATTGACAAGGTGTTTTCACAGTAATTAACACTACACAAAACTGACCAATTTACTCCACTGTCTCGATCCGAAAGCCATAATTACCTCTAAAAAAAAACCTTAAATATTTTTTTTTAATATTACCCATGTGTTTAGATTTTTTTTTTTTCAAATATATTTTAAATGATTTTTTTAAGAAAAATTGTTTTTTTTTTCGACTAAACGATTACAGATTTTCTAACTAACTGCCATCGATCTGTTGGCATTCTGCCATCCCTAATTATAACCATTGCTTTCTTGCCAACCAGAAATACATATCACATCCCTGCCTTGATATATGTTACTGGAATCTAACTTTACTTTGACTTTTCTGTGCATGACTCTTTCAAAATGAAGAATGAAATCAATACATTTGAATATTTTGTTTACGTAGTGACTTTAGGCCATCATCCTTTGGAAACAGTCATTGGTACTTGCATTGCTTCAAACATTAACTTTGGATTAAGAACATGTTCAAAATGACTTCTTACAGAGAAGTGGGGTAGCCCCCCCCTTTTTTTTTACAAAAATATACATTATATAGGCATTGAAAATTGGGATTCACATTTTTGATTGATTTAGCCCCCCCCCCACCCCCACACTTTTAATTACCCCCCCCCCATTTCAATTTCCTCCAGACGCCCATGTATAAACGTTCAAAGTTCCACAAAAGTGTGTATATTTTGATCTTTTTTTTAATTATTGTCTTTGTTAGGACAACTCTCAGTCTATGCACAGAAGACATCTATGAAAAATGAGCAATTGTAATAAATAATGTAATGTTGGTAATATTTCTATTGCAATTATTAATATTTTTAATTAAGTTTCAAACCTTATAATTATTAATAATATGATTACAGTTAACGGGCTACACTTGATTATATTCAAAATCTATCTGAAAAAAAATGTCTGGATCCTTCTGCATTAATGATAGTTTCATTCATTCTTTTCTTGCCATTAAAATGTTTGAAAGATAACTGAAAAAAAATGATTTTTTTGTAGGAGTCTTAACAGCAACGAAATTACTGTAATAGAGGACAATGCTTTTAAAGGTTTACAAAACCTGTCTACACTGTAAGTATATCTTAGTTTTTATGCCCCCGTAAACGAAGTTACGGGGATATAAAGATTTGTCGTGTCAGTCCATCTGTCTGTCTGTCTGTCTCTCTATCTGTCGGTCTGTCCGTTTGTCAGTTTGTCCTCAAAAATCAAACCTTGCCCATAATTTTTTTATTTAATGGAGTTATGACTTTAATATTTCACGTGTGATTTTCTTGTGGCAAGACTTTTCTTTGGGTACCAACAAATTTGACCTTTTGAACTTGAACTTGGAGTTCGACCCACTTTTACATTGAGATTTTTTTTTACTTTTCACTTTGCTCATATGTTTTGAACACAATATACCAGAACATTTGCACTTCACATATGAATTCTTTGTTGTAATACCTTTCATTGGATACCAACAACCTTGACCTTTTGACCTTGACATTGTAGATTTCCAAACTTGTGAAAAAAACTTTAACTTTGGCCATAAATTTTGAACGATAAGGGATAAGGCTTTCAAACTATATATATGTAATCCCTGTGAAAAGACCCTTCGTTGGAATTCAATAACTTTGACCCTTAGACCTTGACCTTTGAGTTTGACATACTTTAAAAAGACAACCTTGATCATAACTTTTAAAGGGTTAGGGCTAGTGCTTTTTATACTTTACATATTAAATTCTTGTGACAAGACGGTTCATTTGATAACAAGAACTTTGACCCTTTGACCTTGATCTTGGAGTTTGACCTACTTTCAAAAACTAACCTTTGTCATAACTTCTGAACGGTTAGGGCAAGGGCTTTCATACTCTACAGACGTTTTATGTGTCAAAAATTTTCATTGGATACCAATTATCTTGACCATTTGGCTTTGACCTTGGAGATTTTTATACATACTTATCTAAAAAAAGAAAACTTTA
The DNA here is from genome assembly GCF_032062105.1 of Saccostrea cuccullata. Lineage (NCBI taxonomy): Eukaryota > Metazoa > Mollusca > Bivalvia > Ostreida > Ostreidae > Saccostrea > Saccostrea cuccullata. The sequence goes on from NW_026932848.1 coordinate 41,444, forward strand.
CATTGGTTTCCTTATAAATTTCACTTTTGTTTTACAGTGAAAATACCCTATATTATGGTACCAATTAATTAAATATGCATTTAAGAAAAAGTTTAATCTTTGCTATGTTGCCATCAGTGTTTCACAAACACATCTTGTTTAATTCAGTTTTACATTCTGTATGTGAATTTATTTTACATACTATGTTGGCACATGTATATATGGGTATAGAACGCCACCACTGCCTTATAGCAGAACACAACAATTGCATTGCAACAACAATCCATTACATTATATCAACTCTTTATGACATTTACTTACACTACTTTTGCATAGTGTCAACCTTCCATTATATTATGTCAACTCTTTATGACATTAGATCACACTACTATTGCATAGTGTCTACTTTCCTCAATGTTAATCCTTTATGACAATAACACATATTACAATTTAACTACGTCATCTTGCATTTTGTTATTCTTACTGTTTATGACATTTAATTAAACAACAATAACGTTGTTTCAACCTTTCATTAGATTATGTCAATTCTTTAAGACATTTACACATACTACTATTACATTTGCATCAAGCTTACAGTACAAAATGTCATCTCATTACTACATTCTAGTTAAAAGCTTTTTACATTGTATACAAATATAAATAAATTATATCAACTCATTATGACGTTAGGTTGATTACAAATTGCATTGCCCCCGTTTTCTATTAAAGTGCGTCAACTAGGCCTACTTGTGACATTAAGTCAAAAGATTTTTACATGATGTAAAGATATTGAGTTAGATTGATTGATCATTATGTGATGTAAAGTTGTGCTATACATAAAGACTAATCTTACGTACCTCAAGTTAAAAGGACACAACATCAAACAAATGGTAATTAATGCAGAGTAAATAGTGAGTGAACGATGTGTGAACGCTGAAAGCAACTTGGTGAACAATGTGTGAACTCTGAAAGCTGAGAGAACGCGAACGGAGCGCAAACGCAAGCGTAAAGTGAGCGGTGAACGAACGGTGATCGCAAGCTTAAGATTAAGAGTTATTCGGAATGCCTTCAATCTTATCTTAGCATCGAAGCTTTCCCATTGTATTCTTAGAATATAAATAAACGATAAATAAATGATTTAATAAACAATTTAATCAAATTTACAAAATTGTCTTTAGAAAACCGATACATGCAGATTAAATAAAATTATTAAAGCCATATATGGCGTATGTACAATGAAAATCATTGGACTAAAATTATAAGAACTTATTATTTGTATCATTACTTTATATTAAAATAGAACTTTTCCGTAAATTACAAAATCTAAATCAATTGCGTTATAAAGATATCACAATTTAATTTGGATTCTCGGAATTTTCTACGATTCGGAAGAACATACAAAAGATTTAAATACCACATTAAAGAGAAGATTAAATCGTATTATTAGTTGAAACGAGGTGTTCTCCGTGTTCAGAATTGTATGCAAAGGTTTAATTTAAATGTATCAACTATATTTCTTTACTTAATTTTGTATTTTTCAAAAATATATTTTTTTTGATCAGTTACGCCATATATGGCTTTAAGGGTACTTACCACAAACAAAAAAATGGATGCTCGGGTCGATATATATTTTTTGACTGATTTTGATTTGTAATGACATAAAAAATAAATCCCTAAAATATAAAGAAATCGTAGGTTTTCCTTGGTGCTTAGATTTGAGATTTTATTTTGCCTTCTATATAATTCCATACAAAATTTTGCACAATTTTTTACTTTTATGACAAAATCTTATAAAATTCTCCCAATCGACTTGGTAAACATTATTCAGGTTGCAAGTTTAAATGTAAATCTATGAGAAAAAATGCTGATTTCTGAAAAAAGTTTGTTTGTGTTATTTATCCTTAAACAAACTTCCAATATTTCTAACTTAAAACATTGCTGTGACGTCAAGCCTTTGTTCTTGCCGGCTAAAAATTTACCTGTAGCCGTCCGATAATAATAATTACCAGTCTGATAATATATTATCGGACAGCAATGATAACAGAATCGGACAGTATTTAAAAAACAAATAGAAGAGTGAAATTAAGATTAAATATGTCCAGAAACCCCCAATAAAAATGCTAGGAAAAAAATTCAGGGAAACCAAACGCAAGGAAATTAAGTTGATCACAATACAAAATAGCAAATCCATGAAAAGAAATCCGAGTTTAAACCTTCCACAACATTAATTTTCACTCTTTAAAAGAGTTTTTGATTCAGCACTTTGAATAAGCCAATTTAAATCCATTTCGGAAAAAAAGAGTCTGCAATCTCCTTTTATGTTTGTTCCCCGATGGCCACACTTTCAAAACCTGAGAATTTTCATTATCTAAGCTAAAAATTCAGCTAAGGTAAAAATCCGCATTTTACTTGCCATGGTGATGGTTAAAATATCACCCAAAATTATGTCAGTATCAATGTCAATTTATGCACATCATAAATAAAAATGTTCCCAAAAAAACTTTCACCACCGTACCCCTGTCCTGCTAAATGAAACGACTGCCATTGAATGAATGAAATTAATGAAACAAGAGTTCACTCACTTTTTTACCGTTCACTTATTTCTTTTATCTACTTATCAGACGGGTAGAAAACAATGGATGCCTAAACTCCCATTGTGTTATTATCGGACTCCTCCAGGTAACTTTTGGACATTTAAATGGCAATGTTTTAAGTAAGATATATGCCTCATACTATTCTATATGTAAAATCATCAGACAGTTTTCGGCCCTAACGGGCCTCAAACAGTCTGTTAATTTTACATATAGAACAGTATTCGGCATATATCCATTACATACATACTTCATGTACTGTATGATGTTTAGAATCAACATTTTAATACATGTAACACCATTTTTTTTTTTTGCTGTAAAACATGTGTTTATAATTGTTTAAATTGTTAATTGTGTAAAAGATAATCTAGATAAAAGTTATTTAGTTATTAAATAAATAATAATTAATAACATAATGTGAAATTATAAAGCGAATGAATGAATAACCATGGTTGTAAGAACCATACACATATTTCCGTGCCAAGACGATTCCGTGTATAATAATGTTTTCTTTTAAATTACAAAAGTCTGTTGGAGTATTGCATAAATACGCTCGTATTTTTAGATTTTTTGCAAGAATATTATATATTTATGTGTCACATTTTTATTTTTAATATTGTTTTAGCAAACTTCTAAAAGACATTTCTCGGCCGTGATTTTTATGAAAAGAGGCCCTCTTATTATTAGTCATAGATAATATTTTCAAAAGTAAATAGGTAATATGCTGTCATAGTTTTCATTGAACAGACAAATGTGTGTGCGAGTGTGTGAGAGAGAAGAGAGAGAGAGAGAGAGAGAGATTCTTATCTCTTCTTTCTGTGATATCTGTTGTATCAAAAAAAAATCTGATAACTTTTTTTTTCTACATATTCTACGCAGTAGTGAAAGTATCCATTTTTTGAAAAAAAATCATTTGACACTTATCATCTGCTTTAGATTTTCTTCTTTAAGATCACACAGTTCACAAAAAGTCCACTTTCTTGTGCTTATATGATTTCCACATTTCAAAAATAAATAAATAAATAAAAATATTGGGAATATATAATTGGAAGGATTTAGTGAAATTAAAGAGGAAAAGTAAAAAAGTACAGAAATTGACCTGATTTCAAAATAGGACAATTTTGCCACTGGATATATATCTACATACTACATATTTTTTCAAAACAACTTTCTTTTTTCAGTATCTCTTTCATATTTTCTGTAATAGGTCTTCAAAATAGCATGTGTATATGGCCGAATTTCGAACATTTTACGGAACGTCATAATGACGTTGTGAATTTTAACACTTCTGAGTTCTCATAAATAAAGTGGTAAATATTTATTAATTGATGAGAATTTGACAAAAACGTGTTTTACAATATATTACAGATGGTAATTTAATATTTCGTTAATAAAAGATAACTTAATTTGAAATTATAACGTCAGGTATTGAACAAGTGAAAATGATAGCGTGTCTGTTTAGCGCCTGTATGGTACACCTAAATAATTAGATACATTGTAACGTTACATTATGGACATTGATAATGTTTTGAAATAATAAATTTAATAATAATTTACACAAACTTTATGCATTTGATATTTTAATCAACATGCATATGTATAGCCAAGTCCAGGAACGTGGCAACCGGGGGGGGGGGGGGTGTTAAATGTTAAGATAAAAATAGGTACCACATATAAAGTAGAGAACAAGTGCTGCGTTTAATGTTTATTCCTTATATGTAAGACAGTCCCAGTGTTCCATACACATTCACCAACAAAGAAAGAGCTACCGCGTGATATTTTACGCATGGACTTGTGAAGAAATTCTTTTTCTCAAAGTGATCATCCTCATGTTTTTAGCAAAATGTTATCACAATCATCAATTCAAAGTTTTTAGAAAAAAATAATAAATGGATTTATTTTAAATAATCAGTTCAGTGTGTTTATTGACAATCACAAGACGGGGTTATGAAGTTTCATTTTTCCCTGTCATCTTTCTGCTTTTCAACATTTTCAACTACCGGGTATTTTCGACATTGTGCATTTTCAAGCAATACCTATACTTCGTTTAACGAATACTTCCGAGAGCTGCATTAGCTTCTAATGCAAGAACGCCGCGTAATCAGAGGCAGATCCAGGGCCGATGCCTCGGGTGTGTGCACCCCCTCCCCCTTTTGAATTTTTAAAACAAGATTTACTATACTAAAACACATTATTAAAATCAGGTGTCCTTATTTTGTGTGTGTGTGTGGGGGGGGGGGGTGTTTGTGAGTTTAACCCAATATAGGGCTTGGTGCCCTGGTTTTTTTATCTTGAATTATTCATTGCATCCCAATCTATATATCGAAATATCACAATTTTATGTAGGGACAGGCCTGACCTAAAAGACTTTTATAGGACAAAATTATTTTCTAAATATCACTTTTTTCTGGAAATTGTTCTCTCCAAGTAATTTTTTTGTCAAAGTAAATACATCCTATGATGAGCGATGTCGGAAACTAGTTTTTTACCACTCTTTTATGACATATGTTATAATTATTCATACATTAAAAACAGAATAGAAACAATTCCTCCTTTTTGAGATTATACTGATAATAAATTGATAAATTCATTATTTTTTATGTAAAGGCCGGCTAAATATTACAGTATTCCTATTACATATTATGTTGCTTTTTTTAACAGGATGCTTATTTTGTTTGTCAGTAAAAGACACCCCCAACCCTAAAGCATACACATGGAAAACGAGGCCACAGACTTGGGCTGACATATTTAATCAAAGTACAGAAAGTACTGGGAAGCGCTAAGCAATTGAATTTTTTTTACCCCAGTCATATTCCTTGGTTACGTGTACAAGTTTTCGATCATATTGATGACATTTCAAGAAAAAAGTGAAATACATATATTCGTAACTTTAAGAAAGAAAATACATTTGATCAAGAAATAAAATAATTTCAATTTCGTTTCCACATTAATAAGTGTTCTTCTTTAATGATACTGTATGACAATCATTTTAAGCCTTATTTCCTATTTATAAAGTAGTTTTTTTTTATCATAATTTTTAATCCCTATTAACTAGTGATTGTTTTCAACGATGATTTGATTATGTATATTGCTCTAAATAACACTCGAACATTTTCCCATAGCATTTGCAGTCCTTTCCAATAACGTAAAATACTTTCTTTTATGGCGATTTTCATGTTTTTTTTTTTTTTACCTTATAAATAAATATGGAGAGACACCTAGTCTACAAAACCTGAATACATGTATAAACTTCAATGTATTTGATCTAACTTAAATAAACTAGAACTGTCCAAACGGGACAAAATACCCCCGCTGGGTTTTTCAGAAGTAAGTTTTTTCATAAGAAAGATATGGACGGGACATAAATTATGGATTTTTTATTCCAGTGACCTTGAACTTCCCCAAATGACTTTGGGTCAAGGTCATGACACACCCACCGGTCATGGGCAATCTTTGTGTGAAATGAGAACCTACCAAGTTTATCCATGAGAAAGATATGGACCGGACACGAATTAGGAAATTTTTTGTCCAGTAACCTTGAACTTCTCCAAATGACCTTGGGTCAAGGTCATGACACACCCTCCAGTCATGGGCAATCTTTGTATAAAATGAGAACTTACCAAGTTTATCCATAAGAAAGATATGAACCGGACACAAATTATGAAATTTTTCTTCCAGTGATCTTGAACTTCCCTAAATGACCTTGGGTCAAGGTCATGACACACCCTCCAATCATGGGCAATCTTAGTGTGGAGTAGTTCGATTTTGATAAGGATATAAAACAACTTTAAATGAAAAAAAGTGTTCAGATCAATTATTCAAAATACGTGAGAACACATTTAAGAGTGAAATCTATCAAGTTAAAACAACTTCCGGTCTTTATAATTCACTTCGGGTGTGACCGGAAGTACTTAAAATGACCTAAAACTCCTTTCTGAGTGTGAAGGAATCATCCCTGATAATTTCGAGAAAAAATGCTCATTTTTTGGACTACTTCCGGTTTGGAAAAAAATACTTCCAGTGGACAAAATATTACTCGAGACACTCTATTTGCCTACATAAGAAACATTTAAAAAAGAAAAAAATAAAATTTTGCATATTTTTAAACTACTTCCGGTGGACGACGGACGCAACGGCAACAAAAACCATTTATTATACCTCATCATAAATATTCTACACAACGCGTTATCTGATTGGTTCTAGATCATCACTTGATCGGGCCGTAAAACTTCATATTTCCCGTCGTCGGCACGCTTTTCATCATATTCCACCCCTTCGGAGGCCTCGTGCGTTTTACCGTAAGAGTAATCGTTCGTTGAACGAAAACTCCCGAGTAAGCAGACGTCACAAAATGGCTGAAAGTGAGAGATTCCACTTACCGACAGGGGATGAAATCAATGATATATTATCTTTGAAAGATTCGGAGAATACAAAAAAGTCAACACTGTTGTCGATTAAATGCCTTAGAGATTTTATAGCAGCAACGGCAATGGAAATCGAAATTGAAAGTTGTCCGAAAGAAGTATTAGATGATGTTTTGAAAAATTTTACATGTATATTGTGAACTACTTTTGTTTAATGACTGTTTTGATGTTTGTTTTAAAACTGAAAATTTTGTTGTTACAATACAAATTAAATGTTATGTAAAATGTACTTAAAATACTAAGTATTCAATTTAGGGCAGAAAGGCGCAAGGGGGGGGGGGGTCTTAATCTTACTGAATGGCACACATATGTTTATTTACGGTGAAGAAAGGACTCTTCACTCTCTAATTACAAACTTTATACTGCTGTTTATGTAAATCAGAAAAAATATAATGTATTAAATTTTAAACAATTGGTCCTTTAAAAAAATCACTATCAGTTCATTCGCTCTTAAAATATTTAATTGTTTGAATATCTGCAGAGCTAGTTCTTTTATGTTTTTGCGCATTATCTAAAAATTAATATATGCTATATAGATAATATTTCTTTGTATACATATGTATTTGCTGCAATTCGTAAATTTTTAGACTTGGTTTATTATTAGTCGATGAACAATTTGTTTTCTTTTACGTAAGAATTACAAAATGTTGCCCACTTGAAGTATTTGTACATTGCCTTTATTTAAATTCAAATGTTGACATCGCTCTAGATACATGGATGTACTTAATGTGCTAACAACATTAATTTTCCAGAAAAATTTAATGCATAACCTTACAGCAAAGTTTTAATAATTAAAATATAAATATCGTAGATCCTGTTTGCCTTGAAATAATGATCCTTCAAACACGATATCTTAGTTATTGAATTACAAAACGGGTAATTCTTTTCCATCAAATAGACAAGTTCTTTCACTCCGTAGTTCCGACTGACATTAAAGACTAAACAATAAGTGAACGCTGAACGCAAGATGAACGCAAAGTTAACGAAACGAAGAGCGAACGGTGAACGTTTTGTGCACGGTAAACACGAGCTCACGGTGAACAGTGGAAGCAAAAATGTGAAAGGAGAGCGAACCGTTACTTGCAAAGAACGAACGGTAAGCGCAAGCTAAACGAACACAAAATCACGTATATACCATTTCCCCGGAATCAGGCATTTTCACTTACTTCAAAAAGTTCATTTAATCTTCAATTTTTAACTTATGCTTTCTTGAATCTCATAAAATAGGAAAAGTTATTTTCTTCTCTAAATAATATCGCGGCATAATATCATTAAAGTTAAACTTAGAGAAAGATGTACCACGCAGTACAGTGCTTGCAAGGAAATGGCAACGTCATATTTCTATAATGTGAACATAATTTGTAGGTTTTATAACAATTCAGTAAATTTAAAAGAGTTAATAGCCCTTAAAGACGAGAACATATAAAAATAATTGAAGTCCTTCATCAGTATAGTGTGACGTCTCTATGTGAGTTACATGTAACACACTTTAAATGGGACGTAAAATAGCATACATACAGACAATCATTTATTTGTTTTGGAATTAAAGACTACAGCTTACATGTACCAACACGGGGAGACTCTTAGCTACTTGTTGGCCATTAGTTGATATATATAGCACTTTCATTTAATGTATTGGATATCCAATTTGTAACATATTTATTTAAAAAATATTTCTGTTGTAACCATATAGGTTTATCCACAAAAATAACATAACTGTACTGAGCAAAAGATTTTTCAAAGATCTTCCAGCATTAGAAAAAATGTAAGTATACAGTTTAATACTTATATTTCATCTATTATAATATGAAGAATACATGAAATTATATCTTAATGCCTCTGTCATCAAAGATTTAAGACCGATAGATTTTGATCTGCTCGCCATTCTGACTGTTTTGTTTTCCTGTTAATATGTACGCAAAATACCTTATCCATAATTTTGAATAGTTGAAGGTAGAAATTTCAATTACTAATGTCTATCTAGAGATAAGTGCATTTGTGGTATCAACATGACATAATGCCCTTGGTCTTTGATTTACATTTGCAAACTGAAACCAAACTTTTTAAAATATCTTTTAATGTACAATTATCATCAAAAACCTATTTAGAATTGCCAGTTAACACGAGTATTAAGGGTAACCAGCAGCACAAAAACAAAAATGATCCAACAAAATCCAAACTTTTTTTTTCTAACATGGATTTCTCTTCTTTTAAATTTTCTATTCTGTTTCCATTTTAAATTTATATATTTCTTTATGCCAAATACGATGTTATAGAATGATAAGAAAGAATGACTGAATTTGTTTCCAAGTTGAAAACTAGAAGGATGTGTTTCTATTGCACACCAAAGTTCATATTCACCATACAATATTCAACTTTTACCATACACTTTTTACATTATCACAATCAAACATGAGATGTTTTACCTTCATTTTCAAAATTGATTGAAATTGGTTGAGTGGTTGCAGAGAAGAAGCTGAAAATGTTCAAATGTTAACGCACGACACACAACGCACTACGGCCGACGAAAGCAGACAGCAATAGGTCACCTGAGTTTACTCAGTTGGCCTAAAAATATTGTATTCACACAGCCTGTTCGATTTATTTATCAGAGTATTAGAAATTTCTTAGATTATTTTGAAGTTACCATTTTCGTCAAAGATATCTTTTGTACACAAAATGGTACTTGCTATCCAATTTCTGAAGCTTATTGTTTGACCTATAAATTTATATAAAAATGTTATTAAAAAAGAGGTTGTCGTACAAATTTGTCTTTAGATAAATTTGATTCTTCTATTATGTTTTTACATTCATAAAACCCAAACTTAAATTTTTGCCTAACCTTTCAACGGTTTGTTTTCGGCTCTAATATTTCACCTATATACATGTACATCATGTGAAAAGACCTTAATGTGAACTATTCTTATTTCTACCTTGACCATGGAGTTTAAAAAACTTTAACTTTGGTCATAAATTTGAACAGTTGGTGCTATGGCAAACATATTTCATCGATGTATTTATTGTAACAAGGCCTTCTTCAGTAACAATAATTTAGAATTTGAGAATGACGTTTTTTCAAAGCATTTATTCTACATGGTTTTGTTACGGTTTTCATATTTCACATTTAGAGTCAAAATGGTATGGTCGAATATCAAAGTGTTGTAATATATATGTATAATTAATTTATTTCTTATAGAACAGTCGAAGAAAATCCTCTTCACTGTGACTGTATCTTAGCAGAATTTGTCAGTTTTGTCAAATCAAGAAACATAAAATTGAGGTATAGGGACGACCCGAGGTGTGTTACTCCCAGTAATCTAAGAGGACTATTGTTGCCGTATCTCGCAATCGAAGAAATGGATTGTTATCTCAATACAGGGACAACAACATTACTGGAAACGACAGGTAGAAAAATCTTTTCTTATTTAAATCCTCCATTGATTTGTCTGCGTATTCTCATAGACTTCCGGTAATAGACACCCTTTTGATCTCAGATGAACTTAAAAGTTCAGGAAAGTATTCAATGTAAAGTAACATCTCATATGAACTTGATAGGTCGAGAAGGTATTCACCGTAAAGTGAAATTTATATGATGAGGGCGACACAGCCTGTGAAACAAGGAAATAAATTAAACACGTCTGTGTTACCTACTTTTCTTTGATGTTTTTGGTAATATCATGTATTGTTTTATGGATTAATACTTATCTAGAGAACTAGGTATTAACCACTCTTCGTTTCTATCCTGCAAGGTAAGAAAATTGTTCATGTTACCAAACAGGTAAATAATGTGCGATTATCCAGGAAAATGACTGAAGAAGGTTCGTCCTGAATTCAAAAAAAGGAATTTTTATTATCACTGATATTAAAATTTACCAGGTTGCAAATTGTTTCCATGAGGCCAGGTATACTTTGTAAAACAAGAAAAGGCAACCTGTAGCTTAGAATTAAGAAAAAATTAAGACTGAAATTTAACGAGGAAGGGAAGATAAATATCCAGTTTTTTCGGGGCTGAATTTAAAATTTAAATAAATTCTCCATGTCACACCTTGAACTTATTTTGTGACCGATGATCAAATGGATATTGACAAGAAAATGTCCGATTGCTTTATTTTGCAATTTGCTTTGAAAATAGCATGTACAGATGTTAATGTCATTTTTAACTTTGTAAAACACTGTGACGATTTTTTGTTATTCGTAATCAATTTTAAAGAGTTCCATTAAACATGTGTAGGTACTGAATTCTGGATCCGTTTCAAATAAATGTGTTATAATACTGTATATACACTGTAGATACCTAACGACGGAGTTAAGTTTTCGGGTGTGCGTTTTATTCCTTAAGCTTGTAAAATAATTAGAATTATTTAAAAAGTAAAGGTTTGTCGGTGGTGCAATATGAATTTAAATCATCGGTTATCATTATTATGATATATCTTATGCGTAAAACTCAAATTTAAAGCAGTCAGGTGACGTCGTGATTATCTGGATCACCACACTGTGGTACTCTGAATCCATATCACCTCTCTCCAAATCTGATGACGTAGTGCACATAAACAAAACGTTCATTTTTCTTGCGCATTACAAAGTGCCTTTTTATTATGCTTTGTATTATGGATAAATATTATACAGTTGATCTCTAAACTAGGTTTTAGTTTGCTATATTTAGCTAGTTGTATTGCATTTTGCGTCTCGTTTGCTTTCATGATCGGCGCCTGCCAACTCGACGTGATACGACCCTTCAGATCAAGATACTATTATTATATAATAAATATTTATTTTGATCATCGAAAAGTGAATCTAACATGGTATCAGAGACTTTTTGTGTTAAAACAATCAAGAGTGCACTTTGTTTAATCAGATCTTCAATCAATCTTGTTACATATAAAACAACTATTATTTTTCTGGATAAATAATGTCGTACGTTAATATATCTAATTAAAATAATAAATAATTGCAAACGAATACAATGATTGATTATGCCATAAACATAATGTGAGCGCTTAAAATTCTATTTTTAAACAAGTTTGATTTTAGATATATGGTTACTATGAAAAAAAAAAACTTATTAGAATAAAAAAAAAAATAAAGTTACTCATCAGCAAGCGCGATTTAAGATCAATGAATTGTCTGTTTTTCTTTCATTTATGTTTATTTAAAGAATTTTTCATTTCATTCAAGCAATTTGTTTAGATTACCCTTTTGTTTAAACTGGAATTGAAATGATATAAAAGATAAAAAACACTATTTTTGTATATGCGATTTATTTTATATGGAGTCTGATCCAATTTGAAGCAGACGAGTTTCTTTATTGGCCGCAAGATTTCGTTGATTGTGATTTGAAATTGAGTTATGATGATCACTGATATGCTTATGATGATATTTTATGTTTATAAAAATAATGTTAGTGTATGTCTGACTTTAATTTTATCATGGTTATGATCATCGTATGCTGCATGAAAATGCGCAGAATTTTGTATCCTAAAGGAAAAACGTTCATACGCCGATTTTAACCCAGTGGAATTAATGTGCAGAGTTGTTTATCCTAAAGGAAAGTCGTTATTCCACGGATTTAACCAAATGGAATATAATTAACGTAACGGTGATTTTCGCTTCTGAACAGTGCTAGAGACTAATTGGTTAAATGAAAACATCATTTTCATCTGGTACAACAGGTAAGAAAAAAAATGAAATAAAAATTACAATAACTATTTCAAGAGAGAGAGAGAGAGAGAGAGAGAGAGAGAGAGAGAGAGAGAGAGAGAGAGAGAGAGAGAGAGATATTTTTCAATAAATGACATCATTTTTGAGGGAAACAGATCTGTTTTCTCTGATAAATTAAAGAGCCATTTACACGATTAAAGCTTGTATATTAAAGAGCAAAAAAATCAGCAGGCATGCTTACGAAGCTATCTTAGGACTAAGACATATCTTAAGACGGTCTTACGACATATCTTAGTCTTAAGTGAGGCTATCGAAGCTATCCTATCTTAGGAGACCTCCTAATCTTAGTCCTAACTTTAAGACGACTGTGGACATGTCTTAAGTCATATCTTAGGTGATTTTAAGAAGTGTTGGTGTCAGGAAAACAACTAAGAATGATTTTTTGTGTAAATAAATCAAATATTTCTTTTAAATTAATGATTTCTTTGACTAAATCAATTTATAAACAATGTACCGTGTGAATGTATGCATAATCCTGTGTGCATGAAAATGGAGAGAACAGTTTATGAAAATGCAGTCATTAGAAGCACGTATAGCAACGGGGGGGGGGGGCTGCCATTGACCCCTCCCAAATTTTTTCCAAACAATACTTTTTCTATTTGAAATGTTCATTGAAAGGCTGGTTGCCCCCCCCCCCCCCTCCCCCACTATATACAGGTACTATATGTAGTTGATATCAGGGGAATGCAGTGTTGAATTCTAAGAAATTGGTACTGAAAGAAGTTGACATTGAAAAAAGTTGGCCTCTACCCCCCCCCCCCCCCCCAACAAAGGACTTTCGATGTTGGGCAATTTTTCTTTTTTGTCAACTTTTTCAGTTAAGTCATTTTTTTCCTTTGGGCTGCCCCCCCTCCCCCCAAACTTTCAAAAATGACGCTACGTGCAAAAAAGTGCATACCTGCATTAATTGACATATATGCATTTAAAGATTAAATCATTAAAAAAGATTTTCAAGCCCTTTCAAAAAAGATAAAAATATACACCAATTGATGTTTTTTTTGTGGGGGGGGGGGCAAAATGGAGGGATAGGGGATATCTTTAAAAGATCTAAGTACATATATGGTCAGAATTTAATGCCTGTGTATTGCATCAATCTGTTGCATTTCTTGGTATTATCCGATGTAAATAATAAATACAGCAGAGAAACAACACATATTTAAAAAAAAGTTTATACATGTAAGCGTGACTGCCTCTTCCTTTTCCAGAGAGAGAGAGAGAGAGAGAGAGAGAGAGAGAGAGAGAGAGAGAGAGAACTTGATGATTGTACACAATAGCTACAGTTTTATGTTGTATTACATTTTTGTTTTTACATAAAACTGGGATAAAATGGAGTAAACTGCTAAAGATATATGTATGTAATAAAAATC